>NW_007061216.1:0-757 GCF_000164805.1 Carlito syrichta | reverse complement strand
TCATCATCACATGCTTGTTCATGGCACTTTTGGCCAGGATTGGTCACTCTCATCTTACCTGTTCATGTCGATCTACCAGATTATCTGGTCTCCAGCCCATCCGCTGCCACTGTGTGGACTGTCACTGGTGCCTCCTCTATGTGACTTCCACGTGACTCTTGCAAACTTGGCCACAGACCTAAAGCCCAAGTAGCAAATAATACAGAGCAGTGGTGCTCAACCCAGGCAGCCCATTAGAATCATTTGGACTGCTAAAATGTCTCCATGCCCAGGCCCTACTTAGACCAGTTAAATCAAAGTCTCTGGGGGAGCTGATGGGAACCCAATCTTCAGAGAATTAAGAGCTTGCCAGGTGGTTCCAATGAGCTGTCAAGATCGGGAAGAGAGCCCAACTTGGTAAAGAACCTCAACCAAACATCCTGGAAGAATATGGACTGTATTTGCCAAACAAATAAGTTTCACCACTATTCCTAACAAAATGCAATAAAAGCGCTCAAGTAAAGCATTTAGGACTGATGAAACAAAATGAATTATTGGAAGAGGGGAAATCCTAAAAATGACATAAGTGTGCCTTAAACATTTCACTGGAATCTCAACATACAGTACTTTCATTCAGAGTCAATGTCTCATATAAAGCCAAGGCACTCCCTCTGAGCACGAATCCCTTACTTGGCATTCCATGTCATTTTTCTCACCCAAACAGCATTCATGATATCTCATCTCTGATTTCCAGTTACAGGGAAGGGGAGTCTTATCT
>NW_007061215.1:0-738 GCF_000164805.1 Carlito syrichta | reverse complement strand
TTAATAAGGTCCCACTGTCTATTTTCTCTGTATGAGCTGTGGGTTTTGGGTTTGTTCAGGAATTGGATGCCAGCTCCAATTCCACGAAGGTATTCCTTCATATTCTAAGGGTCTTCTGGTTTGAGGTTTTACATTTAGGTCTCTGATCCATTTGGAATTAACCTTTGTGCATGGGGATAGATAGGGGTCCTGTTTCAATCTTCTGCATGTGGTCAGCCAGTTTTCCCAGCACCATTTACTGAATAGGTTCTCCTCTTCCCAGTGGTAGGTGGTGGAGGCTTTGTCAAAGATGAGTTGGTTGAGAAATTGAGGTTTTGCTTCTGGAATCTCAATTCTGCTCCATTGATCTATATGCCTGTTCCTATACCAATACCAAGCTGTTTTGATGATTGTAACTTTATAGTAAAGTTTGAAGTCTGGTAATGTGATACCACCTGCTTTGTTTTTTTTTTTTTTTTTTTTTCTGAGGATTGTTCTGGCTATTCTTGGACGTTTGTGTTTCCATATGAATTCCTGCATTGTTTTTTCTAGATCTGAGAAGAATGTTGCTGGTAATTTGATGGGTATTGCATTGAATTTGTAGATTGCCCTAGGTAAGATGGACATCTTCACAATGTTGATTCTTCTGATCCATAAGCATGGGATATTTTTCCACTTGTTTGTGTCAACTTTGATTTCTTTGAGCAGTGTTTTGCAGTTTTCCTTGTAAAGGTCTTTCACGTCTCTGGTAGGAAGATG
>NW_007061214.1:0-754 GCF_000164805.1 Carlito syrichta | reverse complement strand
GTGGTCATATGTAACAACAGCAATAGGCGTGAATATCACCTCCTAGTTGTAAAGGTAATATTTTAGATCTTTCTGTAACAATTTCACTGAAAACTATTCATACTTCTTTCTTGAAACACTTCTTCCCTTGGGTTCCTGGTACCCTATTATTGGCATAGATAGATAGATAGATAGATAGATAGATAGATAGATAGATAGATAGATAGATAGGGAGGGAGAGAGAGAGAGAGAGCGAGCTTATATTAGGCTTTTTTAGTTTCCTTTCTTGAATTTCTTCCTCTTTCTGTTTCAAAATTTTGAGACAACTTGGTTTTTTTTGTGTCTTTTCAATTATTAGATCACTTTACCTCATAAGGGGATCTTGTAATCTCATCCATTTCTATGACTGTATGTACCATTTGATAACTCTAAAATCCATATTTCTTTATTCTCATACTTTAGATATATCTCATACTTTAGATATAAAATTCTGGAACATTGAATTTTTTATTTTCCACCCACATAATTCACAGTTTCCAATTAGTGAAGAGCATGGCTACCCATTCAGTTGCCTCAGGAGGAGACCTGAATTCCTTCCTGATGCATTCCTCTTTCTAACTGCCCAACTCAATTAATTATAGAGTTCTGTAACATATACCTCCTAACATTTGTTAAATCAGTATACATCTTTCATCACCACCACCTCTACCATATTTTAGGTTGCTATTATCTCCTGCAGAAATTGCTGCAATAGCCTCTTAAGTGATCTTCAGTT
>NW_007061213.1:0-1123 GCF_000164805.1 Carlito syrichta | reverse complement strand
TTTCATGAATTGCAAATTTGGAAAGTATAATTTAAAAAATATGTAAACATCAGCTGTTCAGTTGAATGCATGTGCATTGTGTTTTTACCCTACAGAAAGATTTCCACACAATTTCAAAATAATTAGTGTTAAAGTATGACATTGCATTTGTCTATGGATTTGGCTCTTTGGTCTTACATTCCTTAAGGTTATGCAGGTGGCCCAAAGTTGTGTGAAGTTGCATAGACAGTATTACTTCTGTATCAGAGGACACTGACTGGATGCCCTTACAACAGAACCTGGGAATCCACCCAGACTTACCAAAACACGGTTGAGGGAGTCCAGCAAAAGTGAGGTGTGCGAGTGTGTGAGTGTGAGTGCATGGGACAGAGTTACAAAGGCCACCATGTCTGTGGTCTTTGGCCGGGGCAGGACAGAGGGAAATTGGCCGCATAACCTGCACGTGGTGGGCAGCATCCCGTGAATTTGGGAGAGGAGGCTGCATTGGAGGACGAGGGGGGAGAGTGAGGAGGGATATCTCGTGGGAGGTTTCCAGGGCGTGATAGGATAAGGGGGCATGCGGTGAGCATGCATATCGCGAGCATGCGTGCGGCACCCCTTATCCTGCAACGTTAGAGAGTTGTGAAAGGGCCCGAGCCGAGCATCTACGGAGCTGTCACTTTGGTGGCCAGGGATCCACCACTGCTATCACCGCCTACTCTGACACGGCCGCCATGCCTCGTAATGGTGTGCCCCCACCCGCTGCACTGCACTCCTTTGTTCTGTCCCTCCTGCCCAATGCCGCCAGCCCATGCCCTCCACCCCGCAAAGCAAGTATGTGTCACAGGGTCACTGGTTCATTGGGTCCACACTGGAACTCCCAGCACCCCAGGAACCCTTCACATCATCATCAGAACCATCAATGAGATGCAGACTTGCAAGACAAGATGAAGACTAACAGCACCTGGGCAGAGGATTCCTTCTGATAGGTACGCCCTCCACCTGCTATCCATGCCAAGCCTGGGTCCCGCCACTCTCCCTTCACCAGCCTGCAGCGCCAGAGATGACCACTTCCTGCCTGAGCTACCACCCACTTTACTGGCTCCTTGCTCTTTGTTATTCTTAGGAAGTGGGCTCCACCCAG
>NW_007061212.1:0-829 GCF_000164805.1 Carlito syrichta | reverse complement strand
GCATTCCGGTGCGGATCACAGAGTGAGACTCCAACTCAGCCCAGAGCCCACGGTACAGAGAAATGTGAACTGTTATTTGCTGGAGTGGAACCATGGCCTTAAGAACATTTTACTGAAACATGCTAGTTATTAATGATGAATGTTTCTTTGCCTTAAATGGTGGACAACCAAAGTCTTCGACAACCAAAATATGAAATTCAAATTTCCAAGTGTAAATTATATTCAGATGAAAAAACATGCAGTAATTTCCATAAAAATTGTTGTACTCTGTGCCAGGTAACAGCAGTTATCTCAATCTACCCTGTACAATTGTGGAGATGGGGGGAATCTAAGCTAAGGGATATCAAAACATCGTAGATATATGCTTCCTCTTCTTCTTTCTGACCTGTCTTCCTCCTCCCATGTTTTTCCAACACTTTTCACTTTTTGTAAAATTATGTACTCAAAAGTGAACAATTTAAACCTGAATTCAAAAGTGAACAAACACAGTTTAGCAGATTCGTGCTCTCCAACAGTACATTGAAGGAGTTTATGAAATGTGCCTTTCGGTGTGGAAGAGAGAGGCTCAAAGGTAGAAGTCACATACCCACTGTCCTATGCAGTGGGCCATGACTTGGCTAGGAGGATGTGGATCGAGTGAAGGGTTACCATCTCAGCATCTCTTTCATCAGGATCCCTTGCTGTTAATGGTGATTTCATTCCTTGCCTTTTGTCTTGGTGTTGGCACCGGGAGCGCATCTCCAACCGTCCTTTGTAACATTTAGTAGCCTTAACAAATCCTCCTTGCTCCTGTGGAAAGCTTCCTCATGTTGTTATCAGAGGAACTGAA
>NW_007061211.1:4372-5821 GCF_000164805.1 Carlito syrichta | reverse complement strand
TCACTAATCAGAGACAGAGGAGAGACTGTGACCTGGGTCTCCTGATGCCAGTCTCTGCTTTCTATCATTCAACATAATTGCAAATGACTACCAGTGTGACTTCATGGTGACACTCAAAGTGAATACATGTCCTCATGTGAATTGAAGCCCAGCCTTCTTGGCTTCTTATGAGACAATAGAGAGAGGCATTGAAATTCGCTGAGCAATAACTTTCCAGTTAGGAAACATGAAACTTAGTGCTAAAATTTCAATTGTCCAACGTATTTTTCAAGATGGAATAAAATGTTTGATCTGTTGGTTTCTGCATCAGCAGAACATTGTAAATGAAGTGCACACTTATCCGAGGTCTTTGTTGCCAAAATGTAAATGTTAGCTGGGCTCGGTGGCTCAACCTATAATCCCACACTTTGGAAGGCTGAGGTGAGTGGATTGCCTGAGCCCAAGGGTTCGAGACCCGCCTGGGCAACTTGGTGAGACCTCACCTCTACAATAAATCAGAAATTAGCCGGACGTGGTAACTCACACCTGTATTTCCAGCTACTTGGAAGGCTGAGGCGGAAGGATCGCCGGAGCCCAGCAGGTCGAGGCTGCGGTGGCCGGGAGCGGCCACTACACTCCAGTCTGGGAAATAGAGTGAGACTCCAACTCAAAAAAAAAAAAGAGTGGAAATATAAAAGAAACACTTAGGCAGTAAATATACATTTGGTGGCATGACATCCCATTGGTTACCAGAAATGTCTCATTTTTCTTACTTCAATACGGTGGAAAGAATCATTTCTTTGGTAGAAAATGCAGCATCACTTAAATCTTAACTTAATCTTAGCCAACTCTCTGATTCATTCTAATTTTATTTTATCATCTAACTTTCCCCAATTCTATGAGCCCACTGGTTAGTCATCTTTAGAAAGAGTGCATGAGACTGCCTGAAACTGAAAAATAAGAACTTGGACAAACTTAAAAAAACCTGAAGCTGCACCCTACCATGCATACTGATATGCAATTTATTAAAGACAAAAGCAACAATGTTAATTAATATCTAGAATTATTCATTGAAATACTTTTAGTTTTTGTTCTGGCCTTTTCTGCTCCCTCTTATGGTTTTCCTAAAAGAAAAACTATCTTCTATCGCTTATTCTATTTGTGTTGAAGTGATTTTTTTTTTTATTTTAAGACTGATTTGTTCTTCAGTGTTTTCTCCTTCTCTCTCTCCTCTCTGGCTCTCCTTCTGGGTGATGGGTGCTTTAACAATCACCTCAAGAGAGCAAGCTACTGCCTCCAGGATGAACATTGTTAATAGCTGAATATTGGTTTTCAGGCTTCAGCTTCCCAAATCCTAAACTACTCAAGAACTTTACTGGTCAAATACCAAGAGAAATAGCCTGAAGAAAATAGAGAGAGAAGCCGGGCTTGGTGGCTCAGCCTGTAATCCCAGCACTTTGGGAGGCTGAG
>NW_007061211.1:1601-4090 GCF_000164805.1 Carlito syrichta | reverse complement strand
AAAAAAAAAAAAAAAAGAAAAAGAAAAGAAAACCAGCTTTCCCCACCACTGACCTGGGCACACAAGCCAGAAAAAAACCCCTCATCTTTGTCTCCTTCATTTCCTTCATTCAACAACCCAATTATTACTAAAGTCTCATTCTTCATCTCTGTGGCTGCTTCAAACCTGAAATGGTGGCTAGATGTAAAAGTGGAATTTTAATTGTCGAAAAAGGCAGACAACTAAGAAAAGTTGAGCCAATGATAAGGTGGAGTCCGTGAAAGCCTGTAGCCATAAAGAATGTTGAGCCATAAACCCGGTCATAGATAGTGAAAAATGTCTCAAAATATTCTGACTCTTGAAGTAAAGTAGGCACCTAGAATAATAGTAATATGTAAGGCTTAGAATATTTGTTTTTGATTACCTTCTATGAGGCTGTGATGGGCTCAAGTAATTGAGATGCCTGAAGCTAATAGCACGGATGTGTTAAGTAGGGGGACTTCTACTGCATATTTTGCTGTATCTCGGTGCTCTGGCCTGTCCCCTCTTCCTTCTCCTTCCCCCTGCTGTTCTCAGTCAGGCCCTCACCATCTATTGACCCACCTATTGCTCTAGACTTCTGACTTGTCTTCTGATTTTCACTCTTGCCTTCCTGAATCTATTCTCTATGTAACCTACAGAGAAATGTACAATTCAGATAGGCCCATACCATTCTATTTGTAGCTCCCCAGGTATCTATTTCACTCCTGTCCCTCTGAGCCCTTCCTTATCTCTCTGCAACCTCAGGTTTTTCTTCTCTGTCTCCTGCCCCTGGCTACCCCACTCCCTCTAGACTGCTTCTTTCCTCAGTACTTTGCTTATGTGAGCCCTGTGCCAAAAATATCCACCCAGGCCTGTTCTTTGTCTCTTTTCCCTCCAGGCTAGCTCTTGGCTTATTCTGTCAGACTCACAAATTACAGCTTCCTCTAAATATTTGACAAACTGCTCCAACAGATGAATTAGCTGCCCCTCCCTAATGTTTCCTTTCACACCCACTGAATTGCTTTTAAGCACACATTTATGTGTCTGTCTCCACACTGGAATACATGAGCTCTGCCAGGGCAGAGACCACGCTTGACTCATTTCTTTATTACTAGAACCCAGCACAGTTTCAGGTTAATGGAGGAACCCAAATAAATTTTGGTAGAATGCATGGTAAATGAAACACACACAGTCTCTCTCTCTCTCTCTCTCTCTCTCTCTCTCTGATTGATTAAGGGGTTATACTGGAAGATATAACTCCTAGACTAGCTAATGCCCCAGTTGAGTTGCTATATGTGCCTGCCCTGAAAAGAGCAAGGCTTAGAGATTTAAATAACTTGAATAAAGGATGATCACATTTGAAGTGCAAAAAGAAACTGGATGGAGCATAGCATAAGGTTATTCATGGAAGCAAAAAAACACAAACAAACACAACTCGTGAAATGTGTAAGTAATGACAGAAAGGAAAAAAGAAACAGACATTTATTGACCACTTTGATCATCAAGCCAGGAAATTGCGAGATGCTTGAAGTATGTTAACTTATTTTATTATAACAAAAGCCCTTCTTAGGAAAGTATTATTGACCCCTAAAAATACGAAAACTGAAAGTGAGGAAGTGCAAGTAACATATCCCTGTTGTAACACAGTAACCCCAAATCTGAGAGGGCTTCTGCATAATGTTTATCTGTTCCAAAGAAGTCACTCTGAGTCCTAGCAGGAAAAGACATCAGTTTATTAAAACCTACAGGAGATGGCCAGGTACAGTGGTTCAGCCTGTAATCCCAGAACTTTGGGAGGCTGAGGAGAGAGGATTGCCTGAGCCCTGGGTTTGAGACCAGTCTGGGCAACTTGGTGAGACCTGGTCTCTACAATAAGTTAAAACAACAACAGCAACAACAACAAAACAATCCAGGCATGGTAGCATGCACCTGTAGTTCTGGCTACTTGAAAGGTTGAGGTGGAAGCATTGCCTAAACCCAGCAGGTCAAGGCTGCGGTGGTTGTGAACGTGCCACTGCACTCCAGCCTGGGTGACAGAGTGTGACTTTGACTAAAAAAAAAAACAAAAACTTACAGGAGGCACTGAGAGTGGCAGGTGGGTGAAGAATCAACACCTTGAGGCACTATGGCAAGCAGTTTTTTAATCAAAGCAATCAAGCTAATTATTCAAATCCCTATATGGTGAGTACAATTATATTGACTGAGTGATGACTTCATTGTTTTCAGCTATGATTGGTCACCTGCATTCCATAACTCATTGCTGGTAATATGCATACCCTTAGGAGACAACCTTGGTCAGAGGCCACTCCCCAAGGGAGGGGGCAGGGAGAGGCCAGCTATAAAGGGAAACAGTCTGTCTGAACAAAGCTTCACACTAGAGCAAAAGGTAACAACAGATAAGATTTGAGCCAGGTCTTTGTGATGCTAACACACCATGTTTCTTCTAACCATATACATGAGGAAATTTGCTTTTTTCCAGTCCATACTGG
>NW_007061211.1:0-780 GCF_000164805.1 Carlito syrichta | reverse complement strand
CGGAGCCCAGCAGGTCGAGGCTGCGGTGGCCGGGAGCGGCCACTGCACTCTGGTCTGGGCGACAGAGTGAGACTTCAACTCAAAAAAAAAAAAAAAGAAAAAGCCAGGCTCGGTGATTCAGCCTGTAATCCCACGCCTTTGGGAGACTGAAGTGAGTGAATTGCCTGAGCCCACCGGTTCAAGACCCGCCTGGGCAAATTGGCAAGACCTCATCTCTACAATAAATTAAAAAATAAGCCGGGCATGGTAGTACATGCCTGTAGATCCAGCTACTTGGAAGGCTGAGGTGGAAGGATTGCCGGAGCCCAGCAGGTCGAGGCTGCAGTGGCCAGGAGTGGCCACTGCACTCCAGTCTGGGCGACAGAGTGAACTCCAACTCAAAAAAAGAAAACAAAGAAAACATCCAGACATTCTACTGCAGGACAAACAGCAGCCTATCTCATCCCCCTTGGCAAATCTCCTTCAGATGTAAGACCAGGACAACCCAACTATTCATGGTTTAGCATAATAATCTCCAGTAAACTTTTGATTCCTTGTCAAGGTCAAAGCCATGAGTTTGTGAATTGCAAATGTCTAACAAGTCTCTTGTGGGAAACCACCCCCACCCCAGAGAGTTCACCTAATCAGCTCTTTGTGACCCACCTTGGCAGCAATCATGTGACTAACCCATCCATCTGCCTGCTATCCATCACCTGGCATCAGTACCTGCATTTGTCTGCCCCTTTGTGATGTGGGAAGCAGACCACCACCCAATCACCTAATGATCTTTCCCCATCAAGG
>NW_007061210.1:0-1152 GCF_000164805.1 Carlito syrichta | reverse complement strand
AGTGGATTTTCACAGTATGTGGCCGTTTGGTGTCTGGCTTCTTTCACTGAGCATGCTGTTTTCAAAGTCTATCCATATTGTAACATGCCAGCACTCGTATCTTTTTTCTTGTAACTACATATGTGTGATATTTGCTAACTAGACCATTTTTAAATTTAATGTTCTGTGTCATTAACTACATCCACATTGTTGTGTAACCTCTGCCCCATCAATCTCCAGAACTTTCTTCATCTTTCCCAACTGGAAGTCAGTCTATACTTGTTAAATATGAACTTCCTGTTCTTTTCCCTGCATCCCTTGTAGCCATCACTCTACTTTGATCGTTCCCTATGAATTTGATCCTTTAAATACCACGTATAAGTGATTATATTTGTCCTTTTTGCTTGGCTTCTTTGATTTCTTTTTTTTTTTTGAGTTGGAGTCTCACTCTGTCGCCTAGACTGGAGTGCAGTGGCCGCTCCTGGCCACCGCAGCCTTGACCTGCTGGGGCTCTGGCGATCCTTCTGCCTCAGCCCTCCAAGTAGCTGGAACTACAGGCGCCCGCTACCACACCCGGGTAATTTTTTTGAGTTATTGTAGAGATGAGGTCTCACCAAGTTGCCCAGGAGGGTCTCGAACCCATGGGCTCAGGCAATCCACTCACCTCAGTCTCCCAAGGTGTGGGATTACAGGCTGAGCCACTGAGACTGGCTTCCTTGATTTCACATATGACTCAAGGTTCATCCATGTTGTAGCTTGTGTCAGAATTTTACTTATTCTGTGTGTGTGTGTGTGTGTGTGTGTGTGTGTGTGTGTGTTTGGGTCTCACTCTGTTGTCACCCAGGCTAGAGTACAGAGGCATGATCATAGCTCACTGCAGCCTCAACCTCCTGGGCTCAGTTTCCTGAGGTACTGGGACCTCAGACGAGTGCCACTACATCTGGCTAATTTTTTATTTTTTTGTAGAGACAAGGTCTTGCTATGCTGCCTAGGCTGGTCTTGAACTTCTGGGCTCAGACAATCCTCTCACCTTGGCCTACCAAATGTTGGGATTACATGCCTAAGCCACTGAGCCCTGCAGAATTTCATTTGTTTTTAACCTTATTTTTTAATACTCTGCCACCTTCACTGTTCACTTGCCTCAGGGAACTTCTTGTTCCTTGAATGAATGCA
>NW_007061209.1:0-749 GCF_000164805.1 Carlito syrichta | reverse complement strand
AAGGATACTTGTCATTGGATTTAGGGCCCATCCTATTCTAAGATGACATAATCTTGAGATCCTTGATTACACTTGCAAAGATCCTTTTCCCAGATAAGACCCCATTCACAGTTCTAGGTGATGTACCTTTTTGGGGACCCCATCCACTGCACTCACCTCTCAGTACATGTATGTGCACTGATGGTCACATAATGGATCAGATCATGCACGTGGTTTTGCAGCCTTCTATTCCCACCTAGCACCACATGGTGAGTGGTTACTACACATCACTGCTGTGGTGTGGATGTACGTGTCTCTCAAAGTCATAGGTTGGAACCTCAGACCCAAGGTGAGTTGTTATTATTATTATTGAATTGGGATCTCTGTCGCCCAGTCTGGAGTGCAGTGGCATGATCACGAATACTGCTGCCTTGGCCTGCTAGACTCGGGCAATCCTCCTGCCTCAGCCTCCTGAGTAGCTGGGACTACAGGCACATACCATCACATCCAGTTAATTTTTCTATTTTTGTAGAGACATGGTCTCGCTATATTGCCCGACTGGTCTCAAACTCCTGGGCTCAACTGATCTTCCTGCCTTGGCCTCCCAAAGTGCTGGGATTAAAGGCATGAGCCACTGCACCTGGCCCCAAGGTGACAGCCACTGTGCCTGGTTCTACTGCTCCTGGGGCCTAAAAAAGGGCTTCTGTCGTGAGTGGCACACATAGGGCAATTTAATTGCTCTTTGTGCAGAATCGACATCAAGAGATCTC
>NW_007061208.1:0-890 GCF_000164805.1 Carlito syrichta | reverse complement strand
TCAAATGGAAGCTGGTTCTTTGAAGATTTTAAGATGAGGCAATATAGCTAGCTTTCTAGATTTAAAACATGTACTTACTCTAAAACATTATCTAAAATAGACAAGTCAAAGTAATAATGAATTCATTTCAGATTGAAATGGTTGTTTACATACTTTTTCATAACTTTCTAGATTTAAAATATTGTACATATTCTAAAACATATAACAAAATATACATGCCAAAGTAATAATTATACATTGATTGCAGATTACATTGATTGGTTACATACATTTTTCAAATGCTGCTCTATTACAAATTTGACTCCTTATGCCAGAAATAGATAACTCATGTTGTATCACTTTATATAAATTTTATAAAACATAATTATGTGCTTTAGTTATAGCCACTTGTGTTATACATATGGTGAGTGTTTGAGTGTTTTGTTTTTTGAACTTATGAAGTAACTCTGAAAACTTTCCATGATTGAAACTTTCTAGAGGTCTACAACTTAAATATTTTATTTAAATTTCCCTTTTTCTAACAATAATCTTTCTTCTCCAACATAGCTATGAATAGAAGAGTATGTGTGTAAGTATGAGTATTGGAACTCTAAACATTGTAATAGATATAAAGAGATTTGTATTTTTTTTTTAAAAGGCCAGGCTCCGTGGCTCATCCTGTCATTCCAGCACTTTGGGAGGCCGAGGCGAGTGGATTGCCTGAGCCTCCGGTTCAAGACCAGCCCTTGAGACCTTGTCTCTATGATCAACTAAAAAATAGCCGAGCATGGTAGCAGGCACCTGTAGTTCTGGCTAATTGAGAGGCTGAGGTGGAAGAATTGCGGGAGCCCAGCAGGTCAATGCTAGGGTGACTGTAAGCTTGCATGCCACTGCAGTCCCACCTAGGCAAG
>NW_007061207.1:2856-4153 GCF_000164805.1 Carlito syrichta | reverse complement strand
GGGCTCTCATCCCTGAAGCTGCTGCTTCAGGCATGAGCCCAGACTTGAGCCTGAATAAAGACCCTCATGTGTTTGCATTGGAGCTGGCTCTTTGTGGTCTCTATCTCTCTCATTAGAGTCCCGGGTTCAACACTGTCTCCTCTAAATATCTTACCCCTTAGGTTCAATATGTAGTAGATAGAAGAAATTGTCTAATCTTATTTGCAATAGAGAAATAAGGGCAGAGTTCTCACATATGCTAATTTAAGGGTCTGACAGTGGAACGACTTGCAATAATTTTTTCATTCAGAAGGGTACTCTCTCCTCTAAATATCTTACCCCTTAGGTTCAATATGTGGTAGATAGAAGAAATTGTCTAATCTTATTTGCAATCGAGAAATAAGGGCAGAGGTCTCACATATGCTAATTTAAGGGTCTGACAGTGGAATGACTTGCAATAATTTTTTCATTTGGAGTCAGTGACCCACGCTACACTCTAACTTGCATTTCTTTCTCCCTGAGTTTCTTGCCTTTCAGCAAGCAATACAAAGAAAGGCAGAGGAGATAGAAAAATGAGTTAGTCCAAGTTGACTGGATCATTTGCTTTGTTTAAAATTGTTAGCAGCAGAATTGTCAGAGCCCGCAGCCACTCCCAATGGTCCCAGCAGATCTGGAGCCTCTCAGAGAGACTCCTAGGACAGCTGGAATGCTTGCCTCTCACGCACATGCACAGTAGCCACCACCACACAAACAGGCAGGAAGCTAACAGAAATCCTGAGCATTACATGTGTCAACCTATTTTTAGAACTCAGGTTTTCTTTAGAACACAAATTAACTTAATGTAGGTTATTCAAATATTTCTTTTCTTTCTTTTTTTTTTTTTAAGTTGGAGTCTCACTCTGTCACCCAGACTGGAGGGTAGTGGACACTCCCGGCCACCACAGCCTCAACCTGCTCAACTCCAGTGATCCTTCTGCCTCAGTCTTCCAAGTAGCTGGAACTACAGGCGTGCGCTACCACACCCAGCTAATTTTTTGATTCATTGTAGAGATGAGGTCTTACCAAGTTGCCCAGGTGGGTCTCGAATCTGCGGGCTCAAGCAATCCACTCACCTCAGCCTCCCAAAGGCGCGGGATTACAGGCTGAGCCACCGAGCCCAGCTATTCAAATATTTCAAACAAAATCTACAAACTCAGCATTCTCAGAAATTCAATTCTTCTTGGGTAAAAAATCTGAATAATACAATAAAAAGAGAAGAATGGGTGCTAGTTTATAACTCAAGTTCTTATGTTTGAGATGTTTCTGTCATTGAGGTTTG
>NW_007061207.1:0-1623 GCF_000164805.1 Carlito syrichta | reverse complement strand
TCACAAATTGAAGGTTGTAACAACGCTGTGTAGAAAAAGTCTTTTGGCACCATTTTTACAAAAACCTGTGCTCGCATTTTGGTAATTCTCACAATATTTCAATCTTTTAAAGTATTATATCTGTTAGGGTGATCTGTGATCAGTGGTCTTTGATGTTACTATTATAATTGGTGGTGCCATGAACCACACCCATATTGGATGGCAAACAATAAATTTTATGTGTATTTTACCTATTCTACAAACTGGCTGTTCTTCCTTCTCACTCCTTGTCCAGGTTTCTTACTCATTGAGACACAACATTGAACCTTGGCCAATTATTAACCTTATAATGGTTTTTAAGTGTTCAAGTAAAAGGAATGTCTCTCACTTTAAATCAAAGGTTAGAAATGATTAAGCTTAGTGAAGAAGGCATATTGAAAGCTAAGATAGTCCAAAGCCAGGCCTCTATGCCAAATAGTTAGCCAAGTTGTAAGTACAAAGGAAAAGTTCTTGAAGGAAATTAAAACTGCTAATTAAAATCAAACCAGTTACCACATTCCCTTAGACCAAAGCCTAATCCAG
Organism: Carlito syrichta; assembly: GCF_000164805.1. Lineage (NCBI taxonomy): Eukaryota > Metazoa > Chordata > Mammalia > Primates > Tarsiidae > Carlito > Carlito syrichta. The sequence continues at coordinate 1,062 of NW_007061207.1, read as the reverse complement.
AGCAGGACCCAAACTCTTCAATTTTTTAAAAACTGAGAGAGGTGAGAAGTTGAAGACAAGTTTGAAGTTAGCAGAGGTGAGTTCATGAGGTTTATGGAAAGACGCCATCCCTAGCACGTAAGAGTGCAAGGTGACACAGCGAGTGCAGATGGAGAAGCTGCAACAATTCTCCCGAAGATCTAGCTAAGATAGTGCCCCTGTAACTTTCTGGATAACACTCCTTAGAGCTAATGGAGGATGCATTCTTCACTTTATCTCCTATGCATTTCCAGCAGGCAGCTTTGGGAGATTCTTGATATTCCTGCAGAAGGTGCCTAATCTATAGGACAATAAATACACATTAGCTTCCCCTTCTGAGTTGTCACAAGTTCTGAGATTTACATAACTTTTGTAATGCGTGAAGTCTTAGGCCTTGTAAACTTGCTTTACTCTGGGCAAATGTGATTGCCAATCTGCTAGGCCTTAGGGCATCAGGAAGTCTGGGCAGAAAACTCTGAGGAAGGGGGTTAGGGGAAGACATTGTCCTGAGTATATAATGGTTAATGCAGGTTGTGCTTTGGAAGTCTGTGTTTTTGAAAAGACAAAGCTGGTAAAGTTAGTCTTTACATAAATTGTGTATTTTTCCAGAATATAGCTTTTATTTCTCATCATTGTATCAAGGTTTAGGAGCAAGATAAAAATGGATTTCTTGTTCTCAGTGTGTCCTTTCAAACATTATTATGAGAGTGTTTTGAGTTACTCAAAGCTTTAGCAGGAAAACCACTTGGAAAAGATTCACCCTAGTGTCCTTTCCCACTATGATAAGGCTCTTGCTCATTCTTTTCATCAAAGAAGGCAATTTTGGGAGGGTTTTGAAGAAAAATCATTAGACATCCACCTTGTATTTCTAATTCGTCTCCTTCTAACTTCTTTTTGTTCCCTGATCTTAAAAAATTATTTAAAGAGCACTCATTTTTTCTTCAGTTAATAATATCAGAAAGCCTGCATTGACATGGTTAGAGTCCCAAGGAACCTCAGCTTGTTAGGGATGGATTAATAACTAAGGGTGATAATCCATCACTT
>NW_007061206.1:0-1399 GCF_000164805.1 Carlito syrichta | reverse complement strand
TCATCATAGTGTTCCTGTCATTAATATGTTAGGTGCCATATGGTTGGAATGAAATATTGTCCTTGATCTTGGGGTAATTTATTTTAAAAAATCCTTAGGATTCAAATAAGATTGTCTCCTATAAACTCAAAGTTATGACTTGTAGTAGAAGTTCAGTTACCTAAGAATAATTTTCTTACGTGTTTGATTTTAATAAGATACAATGATGATCTATAAAGACTTGCAATGACTTCCAAATCAAGAGAATAATTATCTAGTGCATTGATTACAACATAGAAATATTTGCAAAGTAAATAATCTCCTTTATGTGTGTAAGTAAAATCTTCATAAGTTTCAGTTGTAGCTTCCTTTTGAGAGTATAGAAATCTGATATAATGATATAATAGTCTTAGAATATCAATTTTTAAAATATTACTGTTACCAAAGGGCAGTAGTACTCTTTATGACTAATTAGTAATAATGGCTAATAAAAGTTAGTACATACTAAGTACTTATATGCCTGACAGTGAACCAAACTTGTTATATAAGTTATATTGCTTAATCCTATGAATAAAGCTAGGAAATGTTTTATAATATTATTTACATTTTTCAAATGAAGGAGTTGAGATTTATTGCATGTGTTAATTGAGTTTTTCCCAGTTACAAGTGAAATAAATTTGACTCAGACTAATTTAAGAAAAAAAGGTTCACATAACTGAGAAATCTAAGAATGGACTTTAGTTGTAAGTGGATGTAGAGTCTTAAAGAATGTCATTAAGCTAATTGATTCCTCTCCATCTTTTGTCTTTTGTTTTCTTGGTTTCCTGCTGTAGGTAGGGTTCTATCCAAGTCTTGGACAAGATAAGATGACCAGTAGCACCACAAACATACATCTTCCAAGCTTAGTCACACCAGTCTAAAGACAATCTCAATCTTTTCCCCTCTTTCCTCACCTCCATCTCTCTATTATTATTTTTTTAATGTCAATTTCAGGGAAGACTTCACTTTATCATTGCTTGGCTGATATGCCCATTCTTGTAACAATAGCAGTGGCCTGGATTAGGTAACATGATTGATTTCTGCACAAGGTTCACATGCAGCAAAGAAAAATTACACAGAGGCCCCAATAAAAGGCAGTTGGAAAGTATGCTGAGAAAACAAATTATAAATGTCACTGTGTTTGCTACATAGAGGGTGACTTAACTTGCTCTACTATTAAATGGCAGGGGAATGATTCAAATCAGTGTCTGCCTGACTTTAGTGCTCATGACTCTAAGTATTCTAATTTAGGTACTTTCTCATTATTTCTGGAGTTATTTTTAGAATATTTGTTTTACACTAAGAATGTTAAAGCCATGGACGTCTTTATAAACAAAGACTGTAAATATTTTTCTCATCTATTTCCACTGAAACCTACTTT
>NW_007061205.1:2747-3798 GCF_000164805.1 Carlito syrichta | reverse complement strand
TGGGGAAAGCAGAGTGTGGATGCCAATGTAGCCTTGAGTCTTCTTCCCCTGTGTCTCTAGGAGATGGCAGGTTTCTCTAGACACCTAAGAAAGACTTGGAGATTCAAGGTCTGAAGGAATCTGTGTGCCATTTCAGAAAAATCCTACACCTAGGAGAATCATATTTTTCAAAGTGTGTCTACAGCTGAGTCACTTCACAGAGTTCTCACCCTCTCATTGACACAAGATGGAAAGAAGAGGCCCATGCACCCAGAAAATTCATTAAACAGTAAAAGATGTGAAGTGAGGTCTGGCTGACCTGAAAAAGCCTACTGTTTGGGGATAGGGGAGAGTGTAGTAGCTCTCCCCAGTGACTCTGTAACTAACTAATTATGCAAGACCTCTCCAGCTCCAGTTCTACCAAACTCTCCAACTACATTCCCTGTCATTTACATTGATGTGCCCTCTTTTAGCCATATGAAGTTGATTATGCTTCCCTAATTCTACCAAGCTGTTCCATGCCTCTGCATGTTATTTGCTCTCCTTCTATCGGAAATTGCCTTTCCACTCCTTATTTCACTGAAAATTTTTGATTCATTCATTGACATGTGTTTGAGTCGTTACCTCCTCTGGGAAGCATTCCTCTTCATCAGTGTCATTTTTCTCTCCATGCACACAAAAAGTCATGTGAGTACACAGTGACAAGGCAGTCTTCTGCAAACCAAGAAGTGAGCCCTTACCAGAAGCTGACCATGCACGTGCCTTGATCTCAGAATTCCTTTATGCTACCAATGTACCTACCTCTTACCTCTATTCAACCAATTTGATAGATATTTGTGAAATACATACTATAGACCAGAGCTCATAATGACTGGCGGACAAGCAAATGGTGTTCTCCCTACAGGGACTTCATTTCAGTTACCTTTGGTGCATAGTAAATTGCCACAAAACTTAATCCTTCTTGAATCTTGTGACTTCTGTAGTTGAGAAAGTCAGGAAAGCCCCAACTGGGCAGCGAGCTTGTTGTCTTCATGGGTTGTAATTAAATGGTGGCTGAAGCTGGAACCGCAAA
>NW_007061205.1:0-1412 GCF_000164805.1 Carlito syrichta | reverse complement strand
CAGTGTTTTGTTTTGTTTTGTTTAGATGTCTGTATAGTCAGGGCCCCTGAGAGAGAGAGAGAGAGATTTATTATGTAAATTGGCTACATGATTATGGAGGTTGAGAAATCCAACCCCAACCATTGCCATCTGCAAGCTGGAGAACCAGGAAAGTCAGTGTTGCAATTTAGTCCAAGTCTGAAAGCCTAAGAACCAGAAGAGCCAATTATGTAAGTCCCACAGACCCAACAACTATGACTTCGGATGTTAGAGACAGGAAGAGGCGAGAGCTGTGCCAGCTGAAGTGGGGGAGAGAGAGAGAGAGAGATAGAGAGATCATACTTTCTATGCCTTTTTGTTCTGTTTGGACCCTCAAAAAATTGGATGATGTGTGCCCATATTGGTGAGGAAGGATTTTCTTTACTCAGTCTACTTATTTGAATGTGAATCTCTTCTGAAAACTCCCTCACAGACACATTCAGAAATAATGTTTATCAGCTATCTGGGCATTCTTTCGCCCAGTTAAGCTCACATATAAAATTACCCATTCTACTATCAAAGTCTACGTCTCTCTAAAATATGCATAGTAAACTCAATGTTGGCACAAAATTAATTTTTCCCACAGAGTTCTTCTAAGTGTTCTGGTTCTTCATTCTTCATTTCTTTGAGAATTTTGGTTGCAAAATTTGGTAAAAATGCCAGTGTCTTTCAAAGAGTTAAGATTTCAACAGAACTTAGGCTTCTCCACAGGGATTCAGGTCTGGATGCTCAGCTAGTTTGGAATCCCAGACTTTTTTTTCCCTAGGATCACATAGCTCTTTACCCTTCAAAACCACAACAGTGAGGTTTTTATTCCTTTCTCTGAATGGTGCCTTAGCAACTTTAGAGAACAAATCCAAGATTTCCCTCAACACAGTTTGCTATCACAGTTAGACTAAAAGGCTAATGCCATTGCTTTGTGGTTCATGTGCATTTTAGCTCCTCTCATGCACAAAGTGAGAGGCTTAAAAGCTTTGTTGTTGTATAAGAAGTGCTTGTTGTAGTTTATAAATCTCTACCCATGCCTCTAGGTTTTTGTTTACCTCATAATATCTATGTTAATAGGTTGACCGGGTTCTTCTGCTTCTGTAACCCCTGCTGGCAGTGTGCAAGTGTTAAACAATAAGTCCCTTCCAAACTCCCCTCTATCTAAGTTGTGACAGGCAAGCCACCCTTATGGTGGGCTCTGTATTAATTCAAACCTGCTTGTATGCCAGAGCTGACCTATATACAGTCGCGGTGACTATGTAAAACTTAGCTTCTAGTAACATGGTCTCAAACCCAGAGTCCAGCTTATGCACAGTCACAATGACTGTGCCGACCTGGGCCCCCCGAGTAAATATGTACAAGCGCCTCCAGCTATATAACATTCCAGAAGACCTAACCGTTCCACC
>NW_007061204.1:0-692 GCF_000164805.1 Carlito syrichta | reverse complement strand
GTCTCTCAGAAGAAGAAATAATGAACGTCAGGAACACGGGCACCAGCCTCCACGGCAGTGCTGCTCACAACAGCTCACAGCGGGAGACATGTCCTGCCACAGGTGAACAGGTGGATAAAACATGGTCTGACTCATGATAGAAAATGCTTCTGCCATAAACCGACATGCTGCCATGTGGACTTGCACTGAAATGTGGACCCACAGGTTACAATGTGGACTTCCTTTGTAAGAATAATAAAACAAATAAAGGACTTGTTCCTTGTTTCTGGCACAGAGATCCTAACACCCTTGGAGTTTCCTAATATAGGGGTGAGCCCCTACTGATTTCCCCTCCCTAAGTTTGTGCTCACGGGGTGTGCTGGGGTGAGGCCTTTGGACAGCCTTGGGGTGGGTGGGGCTGGTCGCCAGAATGACCAAGCGATTAGAGGGTAGGAACTGCCAGCCCACTCATTGACATCCAGGAAAGTGCCGGAGATTAAGCTCTATACAAACTATTGAGGGGAGCAGTGGCTCACACCTGCCATCCCAGCACTTTGGGAGGTCAAGGTGGGAGGATGACTTGCGGCCAGGAGCTCAAGACCAACCTGGACAACATAGCAAGACCCCCCTTTCTACAATAAATTAAAAAATTAGCCAGGTGTGATTTCATGCACCTGTATTTTCAGCTATTCGGAAGGCTGAGGCCAGGATCA
>NW_007061203.1:0-811 GCF_000164805.1 Carlito syrichta | reverse complement strand
AACCTCCCAAGGCACGGGATTACACACTGAGCCACCGAGCCTGGCAGATGTACTCTTTCTTGCTTTCTGTGTAGTAGCCCAGGTTCCCTTGTCTGGATCAATCACTCCAGCCGATACCATAACTCCGTTCTTGAACTCTTCATTCAAAGGCATAAGAAACCCCAAATGGCCACGTGGTAGTCTTAACCTCTGGTTTAATGGGAACAGTCCATTTAGAATTAATACCTCTATACCAGAAGAGAATAAAGTTAGGCAGAAAAGAAGCAAACATTTTGCTAGTGGGGTGCGAGGGGTAATGATGAGTGGTGTCACTCTCATTTCCACCTCTTGATTCTGGACTATTGGAGAAAGAATACCGTGCTGAACACTGATTCCAAGAAGATAAAGCCTTCTGGAGAACCTTGCTCCAGGCCTGTAAGGTATCATCACCCTGCTTGGTGCTGTAACTGAGCCTTCCAAAGGCCACTTCACCATTTTATCAAGCCAGCTGCTTCAGGATGATGTGGCACATGGTAAAACCAGTGCACTTTGGGAGCCTGAGCACATCACTACATCTCTTTCATTCTGACGTGAGTTCCTTGGTCAGAAGTAATGCTGTGTTGAATACTGTGGATAAGGATTTCTGTCAGTCCATGGATGGTAGTTGAGGCAAAAACTTTGCATGCAAGGAGGGCAAATCCTTATGTAGGGTACAAAAACAAAACACTCTTCCTTTCATAGTGAAAGTTGTCTAATGTGAGCAACTTGCCAGTAAGTGGCTGGCTTATCACCCTTGGAAGTGATGCTGGATCTCTGCTGCTGGAAACCTGGA
>NW_007061202.1:0-2890 GCF_000164805.1 Carlito syrichta | reverse complement strand
AGAAGAACAATCATACCAATAGCAATGAAGTTATAGATCAGATTCCAAATAGAATGAGAAGCCACAAATTGAGAAAGAGAAGAAGTAAATCTAGAAGCCAATTGAGAAAATGAAAGTGTAGACAAGTGTGCCTGAGAGATAGCAACGATTTGACCCTGTAACTGTTGAATATTTAAAGAAGAATTAGAGGACTGCCAAACTCCCATAAGGTGTTTTTGAACATCATCCCAACTGACATTTTGACCATCATATGGCAAAGGTGTAACACAGATCCATTTAAATTGTGCGTGGCAGGCTACAGACATCTGAACTTTAATATGTTGAATTTGATTTCCTATATATACTAATGCTGATTCTAAAACATTTAACCTATCAATAATACCTTTATCTATCTGTTCTTGAGTAAATAAAGCTAAGCTAACATTTTGGGATAAATCATTCACATGATTAGCTGTATGTACTTCCTGAGCTAAAGCAGTGGCAGAAGCTGCTACAGATCCTATGATCAGAAATTTCCAAGACTAAAGCTGTAACAAACCTACAAGGCCTATTTAACGTTGCTGTGGCTTGTTCTAAAATATAAGTACCTGGAGAAGAATACCACGGTCCCTGTAGCTGAACAGGCACAAAAACGTTAAGAAGGATGCCTTAACAGAAATACTTGATATGGGTTATCAATAATACAATTAGACAAAGTACAATTTTTACAATTAATTTCAACATGAACAAAATTATATATTACTGAGTAAATAGAATGAGCATTAGCAATTAACAAAACATATGGGGAATCAACACAAGCCTGTAAAAAGGTTGTAAAACCAGAATGAGGACAATAAAGTGTTGCAGGACCTGTTGCTGTAAACAATCAATAAAACTGAGTCTGTAATGAATGATTAGAGGACAGAGAAGTTTGAAACATGGATGTAGCCCACCCATACGGGTGCTTTCTAGTTGTGGCAAGCGTAGAGCCATTAAAACCCCAGTCACTAATATATAGTTTTTCACAGGGTACAGGATAGTCCACCTTAGAGTTATAAGCACAGTCTCTCCATTTCAGGAAGCCAGCATCTCGCCGTATGAGTGACCAGTCCTTTTCCGTAATCATTGAAGGGGCAAGCAGATATGCTGAGAGGCGATGAAGCTCTAGTCGCATGGCTAGGGGCAGTTCCTCCAGGCATTAACATCTCCAGTCGCCAACCGTTCTTGATACTGTCCTGATAAGGGCTTTCTGTACTTTAGAGACTTAAAGGTAGACATTAAGCAAGAAGTCTGATAATTATTAAAAGTAGAATTATTATAAAAACAAATAGGGAGGGAGTTGGAATGTCCTTTATAAGAAAAATTATGATTAGTAACATGTTTGACTTGAGCACGAAATAAAGCAGGCTCTCCACTTTTCCTGTAAGAAGCCTTCATTTTATCAGAGGTTTTATACTTTCTTCTGGATTTCAGTGTCTAGTCATAGCTGAATAGCCTGAAGAGTCCAAATTTAAATGATTAATAACAAATAAAGTGTGATTCAAGATGTGGTGAGGAGAGTTATACTTGAACTCACCCTCTTATAACTTAATTGATTTTTTAAAGTTTGGTGAACTATTTTAACTATGGCTTGACCTTGTGGATTGTAGGGAATTTCTGTGGAATGAGAAATATTAAATTAGGAGTAAAATTGCTGGAAAGATTTAGATGTATATGCAGGACCGTTGTTGGTTTTCAGTTGCTCTGGCATACCTAGCTGTGAAAAGCAAAAGAATAAATGTTGTACCACATCCTTGTAGGCTTCTTCCAGTTTTTGCGGAAGCTAAAATAACATGAGAAAATGTATCTACAGTCACATGCAAATAAGACAATTTTCCAAAACTGTTAGGTCTCAGTCCTCCAGAGTTGACTCCTCCTGGAGCTGGAACAAAATTTTTTTTTTTTTTTTTTTTTTTTTTTTTTTTTTTTAATTCTCAGAGAGTAAACTGAATGTAAATTGTTTATAATTCTCTGGGCTTAAAGGTATAGTAAAGAAACAATTCTGTAAATTAATAATTATAACTCCACCTTTTGCCTTTCTCATTCTTATTCCCTTCTCTTTCCTCTTCCTTTTCACTTCCTTTCTTTTCTTTCTTTTTTGATTATAGGCCAAAGGGCCACAACTCAAAAAGGAAACAGGTTCACATCATTTTTCTCCATCTCTACTTTTCGATCTTCACACTCTCATTCCACCTGTTCTCTTACTCCACCTTTTGCCTTTCTCATTCTTATTCCCTTCTCTTTCCTCTTCCTTTTCACTTCCTCTCTTTTCCTTCTTTTTTGATTATTCAGTTACATCCTTCTTTTCTCCTATACTTTCTCTTCCTGTAAAACTCTTCCTTACATCATATAAATAATTTCACACTGGAGATGTGTGTCAGAAAACATCACCCTAAGGAAATGGAATGATGTGTACAGAAGACAACAGAGCAAAACAGAACCTCAACAGTAACTCTAGTGTGGCATAACATAAGTCATGCAGAATGCTTACATATCCGTTATTTCTTTTCACTCTCATCTCGTGAGGTTTGAAGGGCATATTGATTGTACTTTAAAACCTAAGGCACAGAGAAGGTTAAATAACACACCTGAGTTCCCAAATCAAGAAGAGAATCCAGATCTAGTTCATCATACCAATAATATCTGACTGGAGGCAAGATGAGAGAGCAATGACTAAGCAGTAGTATTATTTCAGGCTCTAAAGTATACCTTATGCATTATGAAAAAAGTATGTATTTTCTTAAGATTTAAATCACAATATATATTTTCTGAAGGGTTTCCAAACTCTTTCCTACTTCATATAATGAAGATTGACTACATTTTAAAGGCATCCCACTTTGGTAATATTGTAGTCAAGAGATAGTGCTGAGGT
>NW_007061201.1:0-940 GCF_000164805.1 Carlito syrichta | reverse complement strand
TTTTTAACTGCTTGGAAAAATCCAGCTGTGAAGCCATCAGGCCCTAGGTTCTTTTTTTCTCCCTCTCTCTTTTCTTTATCTTGTTTTTTTGCTTTGTTTTGTTTTGTTTTTGAGTTGGGGTCCCAATCTGTTGCAGGCTGAAGTGCAGTGCGCTAAACCATTCTTCTGCTTTGGATCCTTCTGTTTTATTTTACACAAAACTATTTGCTGAGTCAAAGATTGAGTGAATGATGAGTCTTCACTCTTCAAGGGAAAGTCAGTGTGGGCTGATTACCTAAAGAGTTTACAGTCATGAAAATGGATTAAGTAATCGCCTGTCCACAAAAAGGCATGAAGGAAGACTTTGGGAGCCAGGTTGATGTCTCATATTTTTGCAAAGGCTTGTGACAAAGGCCAGTCTGCCCGAAAGGGTGTGTAATCCTGAATCTTTTCTCCAAGACCATGACTGATGAGTGAAGAGGAGACAAGTCATTTTTTTATTTTTTGGGGAGGGGAGGGCGATTGCAAGCCTTGGCAATACACTCTATCAAGAGGTAATCGGTCTCTTTGTCTTTTTGGCTTCATCTAATTTTTTGGAAATTCTCAGAGTACCAAACAGCACACAGGCAGGAAAAGCCACATGGGCTTGTCAATGAGCCACTCAACTCAAATCCTAAGAGATAGGTTGGTGTGAAATTTCAGTTATGAAGTCAGTGTAGCACCAGCCTTCTGATAATGTGTGTGCTTCATGAGAGTAGACACGTGTGTTGGCTAAATTTCCCAAGTCTTTTCTACTATGCTTTAGGGTCAGCCATGAGTCCACTTCATATGCATTTCTATCATAGTCATCTTAAAACAACAGATTCTCTTTTCATAACAAGAATGATCAACATAAAGGAGAAATGCTGTGCATGATGATACACGGAACAATGACACAAGGTCATCCTATGATCACAAGACA
>NW_007061200.1:0-741 GCF_000164805.1 Carlito syrichta | reverse complement strand
TGGGTCTGCAGATGCCGGAGTCATGGGGCTCAGGGGGCCATTGATGGGGAATGGGGCGGGGGACGCCTATGCACAGAACCACATTAGGGCAGAGGCAGTCCCGGGGCCAGGGGCAAAGTAGAGGTGGTCATGGGGAACAACGAGGACCCCTTCTGGAGGTGCCAGGGTCATGATGTTTAAGGAGAAGGCAGTTCAGTGCTTCCGATGTGGCCAGGGCAGTCGGGGAGCAGGATGGAGACAACCGTATCCAGGAGGAGACCTGGGCGGTCCTGTTACCTGGCACGGTAGATGGACTTCACTTGGTGGGAGATATAGAGGGAACAGGAATGGGCAGGGAGGCAGAGAGGCTCCAGGTGTAGACCATTCACCGGAGACTTCCAGAATTAGGGAATTTGCTAGAGGAGGCAAATGGATTTTGGAATAAGGAGAGCCAACCCAGCTTCCAGAAAAGGAAGCCAAGCTGGGAAAACTGTGTGTGTATGTGTGTGTGTGTGCGTGTGTGTGTGTGTGTGTGTGTGTGTGTGTGTGAGAGAGAGAGAGAGAGAGAGAGAGAGAGAGAGAATTAGGGAAAGGATGGGGGGCGAGATAGGGAACTAGGAGGGGAAACCTGACCTCACAGAGGTAGGAGACACATATTTAGTCCTGTTAGGCTGCAAGAATAACCTGGGTGTTATGTGGTCCCAGGCTTCTTTCCAAAGCCAAGCTTGGGTATTCACGTTGGAGTGGGGAAGGGGAGACTTG
>NW_007061199.1:0-1159 GCF_000164805.1 Carlito syrichta | reverse complement strand
TCACTGATTAGATGAGGGAAATTTCTGAATGATCTCGTGGAAAGTTGTCCAATGTGGTCTCTGTTTCTCTTCTGCCTCAGGGAGTCCGATTATTCTTAGGGTTAGGCCTCTTGAGGTAGTCACTCATCTCTTGAAGGTTTTGTTCTGTCTTTTTTAGCTTATTTTCTGTGTTTTTAAGAGTTTGGGTTATTTCTATATTTTGGTCCTCAAGCTCTGAGATTCTTTCTTCTGCTTGGGTAATTCTGCTTTCCATGCTTATCAATTTGTTATTTATTTCATTCACAGTATTCTTTATTACTGTTATCTCAGATATCAGCTCCTTCCTAGTTTCTTCTTGTGTCTCCTCAATTCTTTTTAGTCTCTCCATTATTGTTTTGATATCTACATTTGCATTTTGAGACCCTTCATTCTGGGGACTTTTCATTGTTTGTATTCCAAAGTCAATTTTCTCAGTGTCTGCTCTCCCAGGCGTCTGGGAGAGACCCATACTCTTCTTTTGGTTTTTCTTCATTTCTGTAGATTTTTCTCCCTTTACCCCTTTCCCTCCCCCTCTTCAATTCTGTTTTTGAGGGAAGGTGGGGTTGCTTTTATTTCTCTTCTGCAATGACCTGTTCTTCCTTATGAGTGTCTTCTGGTTTTGTTCACTTTTCCCTCTGCTTTACAGTCTGTCTATTCAGCAGTTTGCAGTCTTGGTCCGTTCAGAGAATCTCACCAGTTCACCTATGCCGTCGCCATCTTCCAACAACCGGATTGAACCTTTTATCATTATGTAGTGGCCTTCTATGTCTTTTTTGATTTTTGATAGCTTAAAGGGTATTTTGTCTGAGATTAAGATCGTGACTCCTCTTTTCTTTTGTGTTCTGTTCACCTGAAAATTTGTTTCCCATCCTCTTACTTTGAGTCTGTGAGAGTCCTTTCTAGTGAGGTGTGTCTCTGGAAGGGAATAAATTATTGCCTGGTGATATTTTATCCATTTTGCCATTCTATGTCTTTTCAGTGGTGCATTTAATCCCTTCACATTCAAGCTAATTATTGAAATGTGAGAGTTGATCCCTATCATAATGTTCTTACAGAGTTGTTGTTGTTTTTTCTGTTTGTGTGTTGTCTTTCTTTTGGTTCTGGAGTTGGTTCATGTGTGTTTTTAATCTTTTGCCTGTAC
>NW_007061198.1:0-763 GCF_000164805.1 Carlito syrichta | reverse complement strand
TTCAGCATTAACTGTGTAAAGTATCTCTTCTACAATAGGATTTCACTCTATTTTAAGGGGATATGCCTCAGGGAGTTTTAGTAGCACATGCATTAAAGTGCAATTGTAGGGGAGGAATCACAGTCTTTGGGAACTTAAACAATTCTACATCCTTAATATCCTGCCTAGGAACAGATTGTGGTTTCAGGGGCCTATAGATTTTCCACAATTTTAACTAGAAACATGCTTTTTGATTCTTTTTAAAAGATACTATTTTCTGTATCAAAACATGCAATGTAGTACTTCCCATGAAGTGGTAGATAACTTTAGAAGGGACAGGTTGTTGGGGCACCTGTGTTAACTCCATCTGATGAATTCACCTCCTTCCATGAAATTCAGCCATCAGTATCAATGAACAGAACAACCTCAATCTCAGGACAACCCAACACTCCTTCCTGGTTACAGCATCCTCAAAATGCCCTTGTGTCAATAACTCCAAGAGATAGTTTTTCTTTCTCTATCTCTCTTTTTTTTTTTTGAAAACAGGATTTATTGAGAAGACAGAAAAGCTGCCACAGTAGGAGGGGACCCAAGGGTGTTGTGCAGGGAAGAGTTTTTCTACAAGGGATGTTCTTGGGTTGTATACATAATCACAGTCTATTTTTTCTCAAACAATGGTGCCAATGTTTCTGTCACACTGTAAACACAAACGTGATCTGTGGACCATGTTTGTGGTGGACAGGACTGCCAAGATGATTTTTAGGACCCAGTACAAAATGAAATT
>NW_007061197.1:0-808 GCF_000164805.1 Carlito syrichta | reverse complement strand
TGAGGGCATGTGCCTATACATTATGCATGTAGCATACGTACATATGTGTATCATATTTGGAGGTGTTTTCTAAATAGGAAGAGGCAATGAACAACCATGTTGTTCTTTCAGACTTGATCCCCAAAACTTTTCCTTTCTTCCATTTATGGTGGAATCTAGGAAAGAAAATACCGTCATTAATAGAAGCTGTGATAATGACACAGGAATACAAGAACTTTGTACTTGCAAATTAATCTATGGGATTTTTGGCTGTGTCTATTACCAAAATCGCTATGCTTTAATCATAAAACACAAACAAGGAAATATGATCCTTGTCTGTCCTGCAGGTCTAGCTCATGTGAGAAAAAAAGTCTAATCAATAGTCTGCAAATGTGTACAAAAATATAGTTAGAATGAATAAGGCCTAGTATTCGATTGAGAAAAGGCTGGCTATAAAAAACAACATTCCCTATTTAAAAATATCCAAAAGAGTGGAATGAGAATACTCTTTACATAAAGAAATAATAAATGCTTGAGGTGATACACATCCCAATTGCACTGATTTGATGATTAATCCTTGTATGCTTGTATCCAACATCACATGTGCCCCATAAATTTATAAATCTATCATATAATTCATGTACCCATAATTAAATATAAAAAAATTAAAAATTGAGATCTATATCAAATTCAATGTAGTCTAATCAATTAAACAGTATTTAGTCATTATTTAATAGTTTGGGGGTATTTTTTAATTCTGCATTCTCAGGGTCTTAAAAATTATTTGTCCTTTAAATGTATTGAAAACTTTAATCAGTTATATTGAGAG
>NW_007061196.1:0-749 GCF_000164805.1 Carlito syrichta | reverse complement strand
GATGTTCAAGGGTTTTTTATCAAGAAAGGGTGCTGGATTTTATCAAAAGCTTTTTCTACATCTAGTGATATGATCATGTGGTTTTTGTTTGACATCTGTTGATGTATTTAATTACATTTATGGTTTTACGAATGTTGAACCAGCCTTGCATGCCAGGAATGAAGCCTACTTGGTCATGGTGGATGATTTTTGAGGTGTATTGCTGAATCCGGTTTGCTAGGGTTTTGTTGAGAATTTTAGCATCTGTGTTCATCAAAGATATTGGCCTGTAGTTCTCTTTCTTTGTTGGATCTTTACCTGGCTTGGGTATCAATGTGATGTTGGCTTCGTAAAATGATTTGGGGAGAGTTCCATCTTTTTCAATCGCTTGGAATACCTTCAGTAGGATTGGTATCAGCTCCTCCTTGAATGTCTTGTAGAATTCTGCTGGAAAGCCATCTGGACCAGGGCTTTTTTTTGTAGGAAGTTTTCTTATTACGTGGTCGATTTCCTTGATTGTTATTGGTCTATTTAGGGTCTCAATTTCTTCTTGTTCCAACCTAGGTAGGTTGTGTGATGTCAGAAAGTCCTCCATTTCTTTCTGGTTTTCAAGTTTGTTTCCATACAAGTGTACGTAGTAGTCTCTAATGATCTTTTGTATTTCTTCAGGGTCAGATGTGACTTCATCTTTTGTGTTTCTGATTATGCTTATTTGGTTTGTTTCTCGTTTTTTCTTGGTCAGTCTAGCTAGGGGACCATCAATCTTGTTT
>NW_007061195.1:0-877 GCF_000164805.1 Carlito syrichta | reverse complement strand
CATACAATTATTATATTCAGGAAGTAACTTAGATAAATAATCCAGCAGGAGTGACCATTTTGGTTTCAGATACTCAAGACAAATAAAAATAATTAATGTGTAGGTCACAGTCTCATTTCTTTCCTTACTTAACCGTAACTCTATTGACCTAACAATCACCAGAGATGTAAGAAGTTGGAAAGGTTTACAATAAACTTTTGAAACTGAGCACAATTTTTTTTGGTAGTTCATCGATAAAGACAACAATCTAACTCTTTCATGAATTGCAAATCTGGAAAGTATAATTTAAAAAATATGTAAACATCAGCTGTTCAGTTGAATGCATGTGCATTGTGTTTTTACCCTACAGAAAGATTCCACACAATTTCAAAATAATTAGTGTTAAAGTATGACATTGCATTTGTCTATGGTGGTCTTACATTCCTTAAGGTTATGCAGGTGGCCCAAAGTTGTGTGAAGTTGCATAGACAGTATTACTTCTGTATCAGAGGACACTGACTGGATGCCCTTACAACAGAACCTGGGAATCCACCCAGACTTACCAAATCACGGTTGAGGGAGTCCAGCAAAAGTGAGGTGTGCGAGTGTGTGAGTGTGAGTGCATGGGACAGAGTTACAAAGGCCACCATGTCTGTGGTCTTTGGCTGGGGCAGGACAGAGGGAAACTGGCAGCACAGCCTGCACGTGGTGGGCAGCATCCCGTGAATTTGGGAGAGGAGGCTGCATTGGAGGACCGGGGGGAGAGTGAGGAGGGATATCTCGTGGGAGGTTTCCAGGGCGTGATAGGATAAGGGGGCATGCGGTGAGCATGCATATCGCGAGCATGCGTGCGGCACCCCTTATCCTGCAACGTTAGAGAGTTGTGAAAGGGCCCGAG
>NW_007061194.1:0-673 GCF_000164805.1 Carlito syrichta | reverse complement strand
CATAAAAAAGAACAAAATCATGAATTTTGCAGCAACCTGGATGGAACTAGAGTCTATAATACTGAGTGACCTCACACAGAAACAAAGATCAGAATATCACATGTTCTCACTCATATAATGGACCTTGAACATCCAATGTAATACTATAACAAAATGACTGACGGTACTGGGAAACTATGGGGGGGAGGGGGAGGGGATTAACAGTAGCAAATATCTGTCTGGGGCTGGGAAAACACCTCTTATCAACAGGGTGTCTGAATGAAACGTAATTGTACACCTAATCCTTACCCCACAAAACTATAATAAAAATACTGATTAATTAAAAAAAAAAAAAAAAATTTTTTAATTTTAAAGATGTGGAGTACAATTAATCAACAAGTGTACCTGCATAACGAACATTTGTATACCACCTTTTCTTTACTTGGTGATGAATCAGGTATATACAATAGTAGGGAAATAAACTCAACCCCAATGGATAAAAAATGGTCCAGAACACAAAGAATTCACAAATGAAAGTAGACAGACACATATGGAAAAGTCTAAATCACCAGTAATAAAAGACAATCACCAGTAATAAAAGACAATGTAAAGCTTTTAAAGACTGGGTGCTAATAAGGAAGAAGTGAAGTCATTACTCCTTCACATTGCTAGTGCACTATACTTAATATAACCC
>NW_007061193.1:0-740 GCF_000164805.1 Carlito syrichta | reverse complement strand
AGTCTGCTACCTGACTAGTTAGCTAATAAGTTAATCAACTAGTTATTCAGCTGTTTAAATAGTTAGCTAACTTTTTAATTCAGGTAGTTAAGCCAGCTAGCTAACTGGTTAAGTCAGCCAGTTAATACATCTACCTAAGTAGTTAAGTCAGCTAGCTAAGTAAGCCAGTTGTCAGCTTTCTTACTTAGTCAGCTGGTTAAGACAGCTAGCTTGCTAGTTAGCTAGCTGTTTAAGTCAGCAGGTTGAGTCAGGTAGTGAGCTAGTTAACTGAAGGGTTAAGTCAGCTGGTTGAGTCATCTAGCTAGCTAGTTAACAAACGGGTTGAGTCAGCTGGTTGAGTAGGCTAGCTAGCTCATTAGCTAATGAGTTAAGTCAGCTGGATGAGTCAGATAGCTAGCTAGTCAGCTAGTGAGTTAAGGAAGCTGGTTTAGTCAGGGAGCTAACTTGTTAGTTAGCGAGTTAAGTAAGATAATTAAGAAACCTAGCTCGCATGTTAGACAACATGTAAGCTAACTAACTCACTAGTTGGTTAAGTCAGGTGGCTAGCCAACTGACTTGCTATTTAAGTCACCTAGTTAAGTCAGTTCGCTGGTCAGGAGGTTAGCTAGGTAGTTAGGCTGTTAAGTCAGCTCTCAAGCTAGCGGGCTATGTGACTAAGTAGCTAGTTAAGTGAACTGAGTAGCCATCCAGCGTCTAGTTATGCCAGCTAGTTAAGTCAACTGGCTATTCAGTTGTCTAGG
>NW_007061192.1:0-873 GCF_000164805.1 Carlito syrichta | reverse complement strand
CTGGTTATAGCTCCAAGAGTCACATCCCCAGCAGAGTTTATCAAAGCAATAGCCACATATTTTTAATACAGTATGTTTGGGGAAAGTCCTTTACCTTTGGGACTAATTTATATGTGTAACTTGAATTTTTTCTTATCTATGACGTGCAAAGTAGCTACAGATACTGTGTTAATGTCAAGTGTCTTAGCCATAAAATCAGGGAATTTGGACTTAAAGTCTGAAATTGGAATGCTGGCAACCTTCCCTTTGGCCGGGAAAATGAGTAGGGCCACAGCATCTGTCTTTTAAAGTAAATCTTGCTCTTTGGAGGTTTATTCATGCCATGTTCTTGATAGAAGCTATGAGCCCTTAGAACCATTGTTAAACTTAACTCTGGGGCTGAAAAACAGTCCTTGTCAGTTTTCTTTTTCAAAGAGGTTTAATAGGCCTATCAGCAGTCTCATCGCAAATTTTTCTTTGAAAATACCTTGTTTCATTGCAGCCATAAATAAGGACAAATGTATGGACTTTGCAGCTACTTGGATGGATTTGGAGTCAATCATACTTAGTGATTTATCACAGAAACAAAGAACTGAGTTCCATATGTTCTCACTCATAAACAGACCTTGAACAATTATAATGCTATAAGAATGAGATTGGCAGTAGTGGGAAACTGCCAGGGGAGGGGTAGCCTGGGATTGGCAGTTGAGGGAAACTGGTAGGGGAGGGAGGGTCATACCTTATCAACAGGGTTACCTGCACGATCAATGTTTGTATATCTAACCCTGAATTGTACCCATCTCTATAATAAATAATAATTAAAAAAATTAAAAATTTAAAAAATACCTTGTGTCAATTCACCATCTTTACCCTCCTCTGGCTAGAACATATATG
>NW_007061191.1:0-745 GCF_000164805.1 Carlito syrichta | reverse complement strand
AGTTTGAACCTTGGATCGTGACTTACTGGTTATGTGACCTCAGCTGGTTACTTAACTCTCAGAGGTCCTTTTTCTTATCGGAAGAATGCAAATAACAGCACTTATTTTATCATTATTGTGATTATTAAAAGAAGCTAAACCCTGTGAATCATTTCATTTCATAGTGCCTAGCACTGTGAAAATGTATACTAAATACTATCTATTAAGATTAAAGACTAGTGGAAATGTTATGATTTCTAAAACTATTGGGATAGAAGTAGTAAGGGTGTATTTATTGTTCTAGAAAAAACAATTAGCATTTGCGTACAGCTAGTCAATATAAATGTGTGTGTGTGTGTGTGTGTGTGTGTGTGTGTGTGTGTGTGTGTGTGTGTAAACCAAAAACAACATTAAATATACTAAAGATGGTATATATTAATTAGGAAGCTTGGTCATTACAAAAAGGAACTAAAGTAGGCAGTCTTAGCCAAATAAAAGGAATGTATTGGTTCACATAACATGAAAGTCTAGCAGTAATCTGCCTCAGGCACAAGTGGGTCAGTGGCCTAACTGATGTTATCCCTTTCCATTGCTCAATTCTGCTTTTGTCTTTTCTTGTCTTTACCATGATTGCCACCAGCAGTTCCTGGAATCCAGCCTTAAGTCTTTTCAGCCACCATAGAACTTCTCTTTCCTACCAGTTCCAGTAAAAGTCCCAGGATTGAGTATCACTGTCAAGCTGTGAATCACTGTAGTCAGGGCAAGG
>NW_007061190.1:0-1270 GCF_000164805.1 Carlito syrichta | reverse complement strand
TTAGTTGGTTGACTGAAACATGGTTCAAAAGATGTCCACAGTGAGTAAATTGGAAATATCAATTATCTTAGTTAATGTAGAAAAAAATAATTCAAATGATTAGGAAGACTAGAATGTTAGGGTGAATCTGTCATTTAAGACTTATTCACCTTCACTGAGAGAATCCAGAAGATAAACACTTCACCAATATTTTGAGAAATACATTTTTGAGGAGAGCTCTAACATCTTTGAAAAGCTTTGTTATTGCTCTTCCCTGTAGTGGGAACCTCAGCCAATCATATGGAAAACCTAAATGCAGTGGCAGTGATTGGAGCCTCAGGTGGCAGGGACCAAAGGCTGTCACTCAATTAATTGTCAAAGGCACTGTGGGTGTAGTTACCTTAATGGACAGCAGAGTCAGACCAGCAGTCAGAGTAGTCTGACTCCTGCAGACCTATGGCATAAATTGTTGTGTTCCTTCAGTGAAATAGGAAGCCTACTAAACGTTTGTTTGATCTGTACATGCAGAAAAGTTCTAGTAAAGTGAACAAAAGACTAACTTCGGTCATGAGAACAAAGTCATGGAGCCTCAATAAATTCTCAGATGTGAGCCAGTTTACAGACCCAGAATCTCTTCAATAAAGAGGAGGCCAGGTCCCCTCGAGGAAGGATTCTAGGACACTACCGAAAATGTGTTCTATTAACCTTTCTCCCAGCCTTCCCCATAGGAATCCATGACCTTTTACCGGGGTGACTATGCATTGAGGAAAAGAATGATCAGACCTTTGATGGACTACTAGATACTGGCTTTGAACCGACATCACCCCCAGGAAACTCAAAAAGTCACTCTGGCCCCTATCAGAATGCAGGCTTATGGAGTTCAAGTAATATGTGGACTTTTGCTCAGGTCCATATCACAGTGAATTCAGTGAGACCCTGAGCCCATCCTGTGGTCACCTTCCTAGTTGGAACAGACACAGTCAGCAGCTGGGAGGGTGCCCACACTGGTTCTCTCATCTGTGAAGTGAGGTCCATTATGCTACCATCAAGGACTTGAAACATGCAAGATTCCCACCACATCCCCATTCAACTCTCCTGTCTGGTCTATGCAGAAGACAGATAGATCTTGAAGAATGGCAGTGGGTTGGCATAAGCTTAACCAAGGTGACTTTGATTGTAGCTGCTGTGCCAGATGGCAAGCTTCATGGCTGCAGTAAATTAACACATTCCCTGGCACTGATGTGCAGCTTCTGATCTAATCTGGAGGATGATTTTTCTACACACCTGGTCG
>NW_007061189.1:0-1112 GCF_000164805.1 Carlito syrichta | reverse complement strand
AGAATAAATATATAATTAACAGTATGTTCTCTGTAAGCCAGTAACAAAGAAACCCTTTAGTGCAGTAAAACATAGTCATGTCATATCCCCATTTTTTACAAAGAAGCATGACAAGTCTTTCACAATGGTTCAAACTGTATTTATAGTAACAAGGTAAAGACTTGAGATGAAAGTCAAAAGGATTAAAGTCAAAGCTCCAGCTCAATATGAGTTACAGTTGAGAGTGTTATTCTTATAGTGGTCTACAAATATTAAGACAGAAAACACATCCATGTGATTGTAGGATCCTCTGAGACTCTACAACCTTAGAAAAGCCGATAAAACTGATGAAAATGCATCTGGCTTGGCAGTAGACTCCATATTAAATGGTAATGTTCAAAGTAATGACTACAACTGCAGAAGGCTGTGGGGAGGGGAGGAGGCAAAAGGCTGAAATTTCTGCAACTGACACTGGGCAGAAAGAAAAATAAGGGGAAAAAAGATGTGCTAATACTGTTTGAAAATGGCAGCCTGTTAATAATCATTGCATTCCTGAAAACACAGGCAGATGATACCACCATTCCTTTCTACATGAGTTAAGCAAGCCCACCAAGCACAAGCGTTACATACCTCTTTGAGGAAAATGAGACCACTTCATAGCTGAATCTATATCTAAAACCAATCCCTGGAGTTACCACTGAGAGCTTGTAGATTTGGAAATTGTAGACTTTTCTCACTAAGAAAGAAAACTGAAATTCTTTTGTCAACTGGAAATTCTTAGTTACTCTAGAAAGAATTGTACTTCTACATATATATTTTTCTTTTAAAAAAGCAAAACCACATTTAAACATAAGCTTTTAGTCACAGTCCAAATATCTATTTGCCATTTCCTCTCCCTTGATGACTTCTCTTTCAAGAAAATCACACACACACATACACACACACACACACTCACACACACTCACTTCAACAGGAGAGATATACATTATATAATATATATTCTGTATGAAGTAGAAGATTCTTCCTGTCTTTAGGTCACAAAGTGCAAAAACCACATATTGAGTTGCATATTTTCTATTCATTGTTAGCCCTTATTTTAAAAATCAGACACCTGGCTTAACATTTATGGAGAA
>NW_007061188.1:5389-8219 GCF_000164805.1 Carlito syrichta | reverse complement strand
CACTTTCAGCCAACCTCAGGTGGCCAACTATTCAAACCAGGTTCAGATAAGGCAAACACTAAGCTGTAGGCAATACAGGTGTTTCTGTACCTTCACTTCTGTATTCTGTGCATCACACTCTTCTTTTTCTGTACCTAAATCTACTTCCACCAGGTGCCACAATGGAACCTGTCTGAGCCTATTCTGGTTCAGAAGGTTGCTTGATGCATGAATCATCTCCTCTCATTTAAACTCTGTTAAGTTTAATTTGTCTTAAGTTTTTTCTCTTTATAGTTTCAATAACTTGCTGCAGTGACTCACAAAACTCAGGAAAACACTTTACTTACCATTGCTGATTTATTATAAAGACTACCATAAATTTAGGATACAAATGAACAGCCAGATGAAGAGTTACATAGGGAATGGTTCAAAAGGACCCTGCACTTGGAAGCTGCTTTGTGAAGCACAGGTGTTGAATGAATCACCCCCCTAGCATATATTGACCAACCCAGAAACTCTCTGAGTGCTGTCATTTGGGGATTTATGAAAATTCCAATATATAGGCATAATTGAGTTAACCATTGGCCACTGATAATTGAACTCAATCTCCAGCCTCCTCCCCCTCCTGGAGGTCAAGGTTGGGCTGACATTTCCAACCCTCTAATCCAACCCCCAGGACACTGACCGGTTCATGGCCTGTTAGGAACTAGGCTGCACACAAGTCTGTGTGTGGTGGGCAAGCGAGCAAAGCTCCATCTGTATTTACAGCCACTTCCCATAATTCATATTACTTCCTGAGCTCTGGCTTCTGTCAGATTAGTGGTGGCATTAGATTCTCATAGGAGTGTGAACCCTATTGTGAACTGCACATGCAAGGAATCTTGGTTGCGCAGTCCTTATGAGCATCTAATGCCTGGTGATCTCAGGTGGAGCTGAGGCGGTGACGCTAGCACTGGGGAGTGGTTGTAAATGTGGATAAACATTAGCAGTGAGACTTGACTACACATAGACCATAATAAATCAATTGCTTGCAGACTCATATTAAAACCCTATAAGTGAGTGGTCAGTGAGTCGAGGTGCTTCAATGTATGGCTGCATCTGGTGGCAGGATTTAAGCCAGAATCCAACATTTATTTTAGCTTGTATGTGACCTCCCATTATTTTATTAACACTTCTGTCCACATCTCTTTTTTTAAATGTTGTGCTGTGTAATTATTTCATTATTTATTACAATGTGATAGTAATAGAAATAAAGTGCACAGTAAACGCTAGGCACTTGAATCATCTCGAAACCATCCCTACCCGCACCTCACACTCCCAGTTTATGGAAACATCATATTCCATGAAACTGGTCCCTGATACCAAAAAGGCTGGGGACTGCTGCCTTAATCACACAGTCTGTTCCCTGACAATCAGTCCCCAATCAAGGTACTATTTAGGGGCCCAACAAAAATCACCTCCTTAGCATAAACTCATGTATGGTCAAAATAAGTTTATTAATAACATAAGATGCTCCTATCACCTCTACTACTCAGAAAATTACAAAGGTTTTAGGAGCTCCATGCCAAGAACTGGAGATGAAGATCAAATATATATTTCTTATTATATCACAACACCACAGTTCTCAAGCATCTTCTTTATACCTGTACACATATTGCTCTTACACTGCCCATGAGAGTATGTTTCTCTAGGTCTTTCCTTCTAGATGAATACAGATGACCTCTGATTTATGGTGGCTTGACTTATTATTTCTTCACTTTATGATGGTTTGGGAACAATGTCTGTTAAGTAAAAACTTTGCGTTGAGCACTCATGAAATCATTCTGTTGATCGATTTTAGAACAGTATTCAGCATATTACATAAGCTATTATATGAGTTATTACAAAATAACTCATATAATAGCTTATGTGATATACTGCCTTTACCCACATATAGGCTAGTGTAAGTGTTCTGAGCATGTTGAAGGTAGATAAGGATAAGCTATGATGTTCTGTAAATTGGATGTATTAAATGAATTTTTTAACTTACAAATAGCTTCAACTTACTATGAGTTTATCGGAATGTCACCCCATAGTAAATCAAGGAGCATCTGCACTCTAGTAATGCTCAATAATGTTTATTTTTCTTATCTCCAATTACTCCAATTACTGTTTCTTTAAAAGCTTGATCTCACCAAAGAATCTCTGGGACGAATGCCAACTACAAAGCACTGTAGCATAGTGAGGACAATATAGAACTTGAATTCGTCTCCTGAATCCGGAAATTTTTATAGTAAGGTTTTTGGCTAGGTATGTTTTAGAAAGGCCCTTAGGTAAAGGGAATTTCTTTCTGAAACTTACATTCACTAAACCTCTACTATGAGCTGAACTGTGTCCAACACCATTCAAGTCATCTCATGTTGGCTTGTTAACACTCTGAGGCTCTGCCTTTTTATCTTTAGAATAAGATTGAGAATTATGGTGCCT
The DNA here is from genome assembly GCF_000164805.1 of Carlito syrichta. Classification (NCBI taxonomy): domain Eukaryota; kingdom Metazoa; phylum Chordata; class Mammalia; order Primates; family Tarsiidae; genus Carlito; species Carlito syrichta. The sequence goes on along the minus strand of NW_007061188.1, from coordinate 5,774 downwards.
TCCTCACTGATGATAGGCAGATGAGGTGTCATAAATATGAACAGAATTTTCTAAACTCAAATCCAAGTTTAGTTGGATTCATTTGCAAAATTCAAAGTTAAGTGACAAAACATAATATTAACCTGGTTTAAGAAACAAGGACATTTAGATCTTGCATAACTGGAAATCTAAAGGCTCCAGATGTGAATAGAATAGAGATTTTAGAATGTCATCAAAGATCAGGATTATTATTGTCTGTACAATATTCTATCTTTAATATTGGCCTGGTTTAAGTCTGGTTTCCTTTATGATGCTACAATAATTTGCAGAAGAAACTGTGACCAAAGGATTCTTTTTTTGCATCTGGTAAGGTAGAAAAGGAGACATCTCTCTACCAGGAGTGTTT
>NW_007061188.1:3180-4848 GCF_000164805.1 Carlito syrichta | reverse complement strand
ATTGATTTGTTTTAATTTCTGCCTTGACTTTGTGTTAGATGATCTTTATGATGGCCACCATGTTTCTTCCTGTGTTTGAATGCATGTTCCTTACAATGTCTCTTTGCTGTTCCTTCCATTAAGAGGTAAAATTTATTTCTCCATCCTTGGGCTTGCCTTGGAGAATTTTTCAACCAACAAACTGCAATAGAAGGAATGTGTGGCTTTTGAACATTATTCTTAAAAGGGATTGTAGCTTCTGTTCTTGCTTGGCTACCCTGAGACTACTATGTAAAAAAGCCTGGACTAACCTCCTTCAAGATGAAGCATCACATGTAATGGGAGGTCAAGTCAGCAACAAACATGCACAAATAAATACATGACTGCCATTTCCAGTCACTATGTTTGAAGTGGCTTGTAATATAAAAATGGGTAGCATGCGCCTGTAGTTCCAGCTATTTGGAAGGTTGAGGTGGAAGGATTGCCAGAGCACAGCAGGTCGAGGCTGCGGTGACTGGGAGCGGTTATTGCACTCCAGGCTGGGTGGCAGAGTGAGACCCCAACTCAAAAAAACCAGAAAACAAAAAACAAACAAACAAAATTTTTAATAAGGATTTACATAGCACAAACTACTTTGCATTAAGCAAATTTTGGTGCACAAACATCAAGAACAATATGATAATGCTGTCATATGGCCTTTTAACAAGAAGAGATGGCCCGAATCCTTGTCACAAAGTAGTAAATGAAGCACTGTCTAATTTTGGGATTTTTGACTTTATTTTATTATAGAGATATGGGGTGCGAGTCAGGATTAGGTATATAGGTAACCTACTTGCAGGTGAAGTTTGGATCTCTACTTGCAGGTGAAGTTTGGACCTTCACTTCCCCTGGTTTAGGACCAGTTCCTTTTGCGTTGTTACATGCTCCCCACACCAAAGCAATGTCCTGCAACTGCCAATCCCTCCCTTGTGTTATTGTTCAGGTCCCACTTATGAGTGGAAGTATGTGGTATTCAGTTTTTTGTTTCTGTGATGGATCACTAAGTATGATTGTCTTCAAGTCCTTCCAATTGGCTGTGAAATCCATGATTTTGTCCTTCTTTCTGGTTGTGTAATATTCCATTGTGTATTTGTACTACTTCTTCTTTGTACAGTCTACTATCAATGGACAGCAGGGTTGGTTCCATGTTTTTGCTATTGTGAATAGTGTGGCAGCAAATGTGAGTGTGCACAGTCACATTCACAATAACCACCAAAAGAAAAAAAAAAGTGAAATACCTTGGTGTCTACCCAACCAAAGAAGTGAAAGATCTTTACAATGAGAACTACAAAACACTGCTCAAAGAAATCAAAGATGACATAAATGAATGGAGAAATATTCCATGCTCATGGATTGGAAGAACCAGTATTGTCAAGATGTCCATCCTGCTCAAGACAATCTACAGAGTCAATGCAATACCAATTAAATTACCAGCATCATACTTCTCAGACCTGGAAATGACAATACAGAAATTCATATGGAGACAAAAAAGAGCACAAATAGCCAAAACAATATTCAGAAAAAGGAACAAAAGGGAGGTACCATACTTCCAGACTTTAAACTGTACTATAAGACTACAATAATCAAAAGCAGCTTGATACTGGTACAGGAACAGTTATGTAGATGAACAGGACAGAGATTCCAGTAGCA
>NW_007061188.1:0-2528 GCF_000164805.1 Carlito syrichta | reverse complement strand
CGCCTTTGGGAGGCTGAGGTGAGTGGATTGCCTGAGCCCACGGGTTCGAGACCCACCTGGGCAGTGAGACCTCATCTCTACAATAAATTAAAAAAAAATCAGCCAGTGTGGTAACACATGCCTGTAATTCTGGCTACTTGGAATGCTGAGGTGGAAGGATCGCCGGAGCCCAGAAAGTCGAGGCTGCAGTGGCCAGAAGCGGCCACTGCACTCAGTATGGGTGACAGAGTGAGACTCCAACTCAAAAAAAAAAAAGATCAATGGGCTCTAATAATATATCTTAGATTTGTAAAAAGTTCAGTGGATATACCTAGTAACCATAGCATAAAGTAAGTTTTATTTTATTTCTTTACAGTAAAATTTCTCTCTCTTTTCTCCTTAGTAGATTATTTCAAGGAACCTATTGATTAAATAAACTCCTAGATAAGCAATAAACATGCAAGCTGTTATTCCTCCACTTAACATCTATTTTCTCCTTTGTTTACAATTAAATATATTTTACAAAGGAGAGATTTGACAAAGATAGAAATAGATTAAGAATTTTATTGGATCCAAATGTCTAGCAAAGGATTTTTTATTAGACTGTGTATCTGACTTCAGATCAGAATAACTTCATGTGAAGCAATGCAGAACTGTAACATTGAAATGTTCTATTGGAAGTGCTTCCATTATTTGCCTCTTAAAAAATGTAACTTTCGATGGCCAATAGAAGATGGCGACGGCATAGGTGAACTGGTGAGATTCTCTGAACGTGAGTTCCCAAAAAGGTTATTACTTCTCTTCCCCCATCCCTCAGCCAGCCACCAACTGTGCTGGTGCCAGGCCCGGGAACTTCAGTCCTACGCAGGACCAGATATTACGCCCCCCCACTACTGCTGTTCTACTGTGTGTGTGGAAGTCTCCGGTCCCAGCCACCTCCAGATTCCTCCCCGGCTGCATTGTCTCCAGCCCGGGCACCCAGCACCAAGCCACCGGTCACACAGGGAGGCTCTGGGCACCTGCCCTCAGAGACACTGTTCCCATTCCTGGCTGAAGTACTCTGTAGGGGGCCCAGCGCCACTCTCGCTGCTCACCGCCTGCTCTTTGGAACTTTGGAGCTCTGGAACTCCAGGTCCACCCTGGCTGAGGCACTCAGCACAAGACCCCAAGCTGGAGGACCCAGACAAGCGGAGAAAAACAGATCTGCTTAAACTGCCTTGCCATTCTCCAGGCAGAGACTTCCATTGCCCTGCTCACCTATCAACAAACTGTACCTCATTTCCTAAGGCCAGATATTGCAGCCTCCTGCTGCTGCTATTCCACTGCGTGCGTGGGAGTTTTGGGTCCCTGCCCCCTCTGGCTCTCTCCCCAGCTGCATTGTCTCCAGCCCAGCACCCGGCACCACCAGTCACACAGGGAGGCTCTGGGAGCCCGCCCCTCAGAGACACCGGTCCCATTCCTGGCTGAAGAACCCTGTTGGGGGCCCAGAGCCACTCTCGCCGCCTACTGCCTGCCCTTTGGAGCTTTGGCACTCTGGAACTCTGGGCCCACCCTGGCTGAGGCACTCAGTGTGAGACCCCAAGCCGGGGAACCCAGACAAGTGGAGAAAAACAGATCTGGGTAAACTACCTTGTTATTCTCCAGGCAGAGACTTCCATTGCCCCGCCCACCTATCAACAAACTTTACCTCAGTTCCTAAGGCAACAGCACGAAACAGGAGACAAAGCCCCACCCCTATGCTGCAACGAAAAACAAAAGGGAGAGGCCGGAATCGGAGATGCCAGAAGTGAATCTAGTCTGATCGCTTATTTTGACTTATGATTTTATCATTGAAACTGTTGGTTTAGATCACGTTTGGTGTTTACCTTCTGACTTACACTGTTTCTTGATTTTATTGGCCTGTCTCTGTGTAGCTATCAGTACTCTTTAGGGAATCTTTCTTACCTGTCTTTCTTCACTTCTTCCCAGCCCTGTGTCTCTTTCACACCTGATAGTTGGTATGTATATCTGTTTTCCCTCTCGCACTTCTCTCTTTCTAACTCCCCATTGACCCCCCCTTCCTCCATTATTTTCCTCTTTTATATGCCCCCTTTTAAAATCTAGGGACCAAGACTGCATACTGCTGAATAGACAGACTGTAAAGCAGAGGGAAAAGTGAACAAAGCCAGAAGACCCTCATAAGGAAGAACAGGTCATTGCAGAAGAGAAATAAAAGCAACCCCATCTTCCCTCAAAAATAGAATTGAAGAGGGGGAGGGAAAGGGAGAGAGGGAGAAAAATCTACAGAAATGAAGAAAAACCAAAAGAAGAGTATGGGTCTCTCCCAGACGCCTGGGAGAGCAGACACTGAGAAATCTGACTTTGGAATGCAAATAATGAAAAGCCCCCAGAATGAAGGGTCTCAAACTGCAAATGTAGATATCAAAACAATAATGGAGAGATTAAAAAGAATTGAGGAGACACAAGAAGAAACTAGGAAGGAGCTGATATCTGATAACAGTAATAAAGTATACTGTGAATGAAATAAATAACAAATGATAAGCATGGAA
>NW_007061187.1:0-780 GCF_000164805.1 Carlito syrichta | reverse complement strand
AGGTTAAAAAAAAGTCCTCAGACGGAAACACTGTTCTCACATGAAAAAGGTGAGACAAAAACATCAGAGGCACTGAAAGACATCAAAATCGACAAGTTCAAAAATTGTTTTGAGCAGTGGAAACAGCATCTCAATAGGTGTGTTGCACTGAACAGAGAGTACTTTAAAGGTAAGTGAAGTTTAAACATGTAAGAATAAATACACAATTTCTTTTCTTCTTCTTTTTTTTTTTTTTTTTTTATGAGTCTTACTCTGTCACCCAGGCTGGAGTGCAGTGGCACGCTCATGGCCACCGCAGCCTTGACCTGCTGGGCTCAGGAGATCCTTCTGCCTCAGCCTTCCAAGTAGCCGGAACTACAGACACATGCCATCACCCCTGGCTAGTTTTTGTGATTTATTGCACAGACAAGGTCTCTCCAAGATTCCCGGACTGGTCTCGAGTCCGTGGGCTCATTCAATCCTCTTGCCTCGGCCTCCCAAAGTGCTGGGATCACAGGCTTGAGCCACTGCGTCTGGCTAATGCACATTTTTTAATGAACGAATTTCAGGTTTTTGGGGTCACCCCTTATAAGGTGATTGGAATGACAGAGAACAGGCAGTTCCATAGGCAGGGTGTCTTGGGCTGATATATAAGAGGATCAGCAGTCCTATATTGTTGGGTTATTTATTTATTTATTTATTTATTTATTTAGAGTTGGAATCTCACTCTATCGCCTGGGCTGGAGGGCAGTGGCACGCTCATGGTCACCCCAGCATGGGCCTGCTGGGCTCAGGTGATCG
>NW_007061186.1:0-4820 GCF_000164805.1 Carlito syrichta | reverse complement strand
AGTCATCAAGGAGATGCAAATTAAAACTACACCGAGATACCACCTAACTCCAGTCAGAATTATTGACTTATCAATAACTCAAAAAATAACAGATGCTGGAGAGGATGTGCTGAAAAGGGAACGCTTCTACACTGAGTGGTTTTATTTTGTTTATCACATAGGTAGTCACTACTCTTATTTTGTCACCTCACTTAAATAAATGCCCATTGTTCAGAATGATGATTTTTAAAACTTGAAGTGGACAAAAATGCAAAACAACCTCTGATCTTGAAGGGTAGTTATGAAGTAAACATGTTAAGCAAAGATAACAATAAAACTGTAATTGCTTGAAACATTTTTTATAAGCTGAGTGACAGTGCACATCTCCGGAATCACATATTACATACAACTTACAAACCCTATTTGTAATCATTTTTCCATTGTTGATTAGAAGAGGGTAATTCTGGAGTTTAGCTGTTCTTTTGTACACATAGTTGGCATTTGTTTTACAGACAAAGCCAAGTTCTGAAAAATTCTTTGACTAACACATAGAATGTATTTTTTTTTAATTTTGAAGATGTGGGATACAATTCAGGATTAGGTATACATGTGGTCATCATACAGGCAAAGTTTTTATCTCACTTTTGTCCTCACTTCATCTGGTTTGACATCAGGTACCCTTACTGATGTTATATGCTTACCCCCCTTGCAGTTTCTGACTACTCCCATCCCTTTCTTATAGTATTATGGTAAATGTTCAGGGTCTGCTAATGAGTGAGAACATGTGGTACTCAGTTTTTTGTTTCTGTGATAAATCACTGAGTATTATAAACTCTAAATCCACTCAAGTTGCTGGAAAGTCCATACTTTTGTTCTTCTTTATGGCTGTGTAGTATTCCATCGTGCATATGGACCACATTTTTTTATGCAGTCCACTTTCAGTGGGCAGCGCAGTTGGTTCTATGTTTTTGTGATTATAAATAGTGCTGCAATAAACCCACATGTGCAGGTATCTTTTTTGTAGAGTGATTTAAGTGCCTCTGGGTATATTCCAGAAGGGAGATAGCTGAGTTGTATAGAAGGTCAATTTCTAGTTCTTTTAGGAATCACCACACTGTTTTCCATAAAGGTTGAACTAGTTTGCATTCCCACCAACAGTGTAGAAGCATTACCTTTTCTCTACATCCTCGCCAGCATCTGTTGTTTTTTGTTTTATTAATGATGGCCATTCTTACTGGAGTTAGGTGATATCTCAATGTGGTTTTAATTTGCATTTATTTCTCTGATGTTGAGTGAGGCTGAGCACTTTTTCATGTGTCTGTGAGCTGCTTGTATGTCTTCTTTTGAGAACTGTATATTCATGTCTTTTGTCTACTTTTTAATGGGGCTTTTTTTTTCCTTTCAGCATGCTTGAGTTACTTGTAGATCCTTTTTTAGGGCTTTGTTAGATATACAGTTGGCAAATATTTTTTCCCATTCTGTAAGTTGTCTCCCCACTTTCTTGATGGTTTCTTTTGCTTTGCAGAACCTTTTCAGTTTGATGAGGTTCCGCTTGTCTATATTATCTTTTATGGCATGGACATCTGGGGTTTTGATCAGGAATTGGTTGTCTATTCTGATTTCCATAAATATGTTGCCTGCATTTTCTAATATTCTTATAGTTAGAGGCTTTACATTTATGTTTTTGATCCATTTGGAGTTGATTTTTGTGTATAGTGATAGGTAGGGATCCTGTTTCATTCTTCTACACATGCTTAGTCAGTTTTCCCAGGGCCTTTTACTAAATATATTCTGCTCTCCCCAGTGGTTGTTGTTGGAGGCTTTGTTGAAGGTGAGCTAATTGAAAAATTGAGGTTTTACTTCATTTTGACATTCTAAATGCTGACTGCCTGAGGCTAAGGTGAGATAGCTGGGAGAAACTCATTGTTATAGCAACCTTTCACTTTCCATGTGAACCCTTTTATGTAGCCTACACACACACACACACACACACACACACACACACCAACATTACCCCAATGGTTGGAGATTTCTTCTCAATCTCCACTGGAGTAGCTAATTATGCACACAAGTGGGTAGTGTGAGTGCTTTTCCTCTATCCCCCTAGTAGGGGCAAGACAGACAGAGAATTTGGGTAATCTCCACAGACCCATCCACCACCTAGGTTGCCTGAATACTTCCCATGGGGCAACACAGGCCAAACAAAAAGCCAGCAGCCACCATAACAGCTGGTTCTCTCCTACAAGTGTCACATCCTGGCAAGAGGTTAACAGGCACAGCCCATTTCATCCAATATAATGCTTCAGCTTTGGAGAAGGTCTGATCCCAGACCCTGGCTAATACCACTATCCTAGCCACCGCAGCCACTCAGTACATCTTGAGCCTGTGCAGGTGCCCAGTACAGGACTACCACAGCTGGCAACTGAGAAACTCACCACAACAAGGTTATATAAAATCAAGGGAATCCTACAGCACCTACATCAGACCCCTTGTCACCACCAAATGAGAAGAAATATGTTACCCAAATGAGAAGGAACCTGAAAACTAATTCTGATAATATGAAAAGACAGGGTTCTTCAATACTCTCAAAACCACACTAACTCTTCAGCAGTGTGCCCGAACTAAAATAAAATCTTTGAAATTCCAGAGATATCATTCAAAAGATTGGTTATAAAATCGCCATATGAGATTCAGGAAAAGGATGAAAACTAACCTAAAGGAAAAAAGAACTTAAAAATATGAATGAAAAAATATCCAAAGAGATAGATACCTTAGTGGGAGGAAACACAGGCTAAAATTCTGAAAATGAAAGACTCTTTAGAGAAGTACAAAAATGCAGTGAAAAGTTTACCAGTAATAGTAGAATAAGTAGAAGAAAGGATCTCAGAACTTAAAGACAGGTCTTTTGAAGTAACCCAATCAGACATCAATAAAGAAAAAAAGAATCAAGAGAATGGAACAAAGTCACCAAGAAGTGTAGGATTATGTAAAAATATTCAAAAGTAAAAATCATAGGTGTTCCTGAGGAAGAAGAAAAAGCAACAGGTTTGGAAAACTTATTTGAGGAAACAATGGAGGAAAACCTCTCTGGCTTTGCCAGAGATTTAAACATCCAGATACAAAAAACTCAAAGTATTCCTGGAAGATTCATTATAAAAAAGATCATCCCCAAAATATATAATTATCCAATTATGAAAAGTTAATGTGAAGGAAATAATTTTAAGAGCAGTGAGACAAAAAGCATCACATAACTTACAAAGTTGAGCCTATCAGAATAACAGCATACTTCCCAGCAGAAACCCTATAAGCCAGAAGGCATTGGGTTCCATCTTCAGTTTCCTTGAAGAGAATAATAGCCAAGGATTTTGTATTTCACAAAACTAAGTTTTATAAATGGAGCAGAAATATTCTTTCTCAGACAAGCAAACACAGGGAATTTGTTGCCAATAGATCAGTAGAAAAACACTGGAAAGTATAAAGCTCACAGGGTTTATGGAACACCAACAAAATAGAAATTAAAAATGCAATTAGTTGGAGACGGGGCAAGATGGCGACGGCATAGGTGAACTGGTGAGATTCTCTGAACGTGAGTTCCCAAAAAGGCTATTACTTCACTACCCCCATCCCCCAGCCCACCACCAACCACGCTGGGGTCAGGCCCGGGAACTTCAGTCCCACACAAGGCCAGATATTATGCCCCCCCCACTGCTGCCATTCTACTCGTGTGTGGAAGTCTCCAGTCCCAGCCCCCTCTAGATCCCTCCCCGGCTGCATTGTCTCCAGCCCGGGCACCCAGCACCAAGCCGCTGGTCACACAGGGAGGCTCTGGGCGCCCGCCCCTCAGAGATGCCAGTTCCATTTCTGGCTGAAGTACTCTGTAGGGTCCCAGCGCCACTCTCGCCATTTACAGCCTGCCCTTTGGAACTTTGGAGCTCTGGAACTCCGGGTCCACCCTGGCTGAGGCACTCAGCGTGAGACCCCAAACCAGAGGACCCAGACAAGTGGAGAAAAACAGATCTGCTTAAACTGCCTTGCCATTCTCCAGGCAGAGACTTCCATTGCTCCGCCCACCTAGCAACAAACTTTACCTCATTTCCTAAGGCCAGATATTGCAGCGCGGGGAAGCTTTAGGTTCCTGCTCCCTCCAGCTCTCTCCCCAGCTGCATTGTCTCCAGCCCGGCACCCAGCACTGCCGGTCACACAGGGAGGCTCTGGGCGCCCGCCCCTCAGAGACACCAGTCCCATTCTTGGCTGAAGTACCCTGTGGGGGGCCCAGAGCCACTCTCGCCACCCACTGCCTGCCCTTTGGAGCTTTGGAGCTCTGGAACTCCGGGCCCACCCAGGCTGAGGCACTCAGTGCGAGACCCCAAGCTGGGGAACCCAGACAAGATCTGTGGAGAAAAACAGATCTGGGTGAACTACCTTGCTATTCTCCAGGCAGAGACTTCCATTGCTCTGCCCACCTATCAACAAACTTTATCTCAGCTCCTAAGGCAACAGCGCAAAACAGGAGACAAAGCCCCACCCCTATGCTGCAACGAAAAACAAAAGGGAGAGGCTGGAATCGGAGATCACAGAAGTGACTCTAGTCTGATCGCTTATTTTGACTTATGATTTTATCATTGAAACTGTTGGTCTAGATTACGTTTGGTGTTTACCTTCTGACTTATACTGTTTCTTGATTTTTTTGGCCTGTCTCTGTTTCGCTATCAATATTCTTTAGAAAATCTTTCTTACCTGTCTTTTTTCACTTCTTCCCAGCCCTGTGTCTCTCTCTCACCTGATAGTTGGTATGTATATCTGTTTTTCCCTCTTGCACTTCTCTCTTTCGCTTATTTTGA
>NW_007061185.1:0-685 GCF_000164805.1 Carlito syrichta | reverse complement strand
TAGTGGCCTTCCTCGCTTGCTATCAGTTCAGCTATCTAGTCTGCTCACTTAGCTGCCAACCGGTCAGCAAACTAGTCAGCTCACTTACCAGCCAAAAGTTCAACTAACTCGTTGACTTTTCTCGCAGGCCAACAGGAAAGCTAACTAATCGGCTTGCTCGCCAGGCGACTTGTTAAGTCAGCTCACCAATGCCTCTCTCACTGAACAACTAGTTAAGGGATCTCACCCTTCAGCTCACTCGACGGTCAACTAGTTAATTCGGCTCGCCAGTCTGATCACTCACCGTCCAACTAGTTTATTCAGTTAGTTAACTCGTTTACCAACTAGTTAAAACAGTTAGCTAACCTGTTAACCAACTCTTTATGTCAACTAGCTATCTCATTTTCCAACTAGTTAAGTCAGCCAGCTAAGTCAGCTAGCTAACCAGCTGACTTAACTAACTCACTAGGTAGCTAACTATTTAAGTCACCTACTTAAGTCTGCTACCTAACTAGTTAGATAATTATTAAAGCAGCTAGATATTCAGCTACAGAAATAGATAGCTAACTATTTAATTCAGGTAGTTAAGTCAGCTAGCCAACTTGCTTAGTCAGCCAGTAAAGTCAGCAAGCTAAGTATTTAAGTCAGATAACTAAGTCAGCTAATTAAGTCAGCTTTCTAATTTAGTCAGATGATTAACAGTTAG
>NW_007061184.1:0-852 GCF_000164805.1 Carlito syrichta | reverse complement strand
CTTGATGGATTGTTTCCTTTGCAGAAGCCCATTAATGTGCTTGTCTATCTTTTTTCTTAAGGTATTTGCCTTTAGCGTTCTGAATTGGAATTGGTTGCCAGTTCCAATTTCCATAAGGGTGTCTTCTGCATTTTCTGAGATTCTTAGACTTTGAGGTTTTACATTTATGTCTCTAATCCATTTAGAGTTAATTTTTGTGTATGGGGATACGGAGGGGTCCTGTTTCAATCTTCCGCCTGTCGTCAGCCAGTTTTCCCAGCATTATTTCCTGAATAGGTTCTCTTCCCTGAGACCATGTCCCCACTCTATAGAATGATGAAAAGAGGAAACTAATGGAAGCAATAAACACATACACACACACTCCAAAACAAACTGGAATAACAATAAAGCTAAGCGAAAATATCAGCAACAAAAAGATCCCCAAGAAAACTAAACACACACATACATGCCTAGCACAATGTGAACAGGGACAACGAGCAGAAAGACTGAAGGAAACAAAAGGGGGAGGGTTAACATGGAAACCTCACACATCTATTTACATATCCCTGAAACTATTAAGAATGATTATGAAAAAGACTCAGAAGAACGAAAGAACAAAAACCAGCAACAACATCAAAAGATAAACATTCAATCACTCACATACAAATAAACAGAAAATGACGAATAAAAGCAGAAAGAAACAAAAAAGAAAAGGAAAAGAAAAAAATTGGGGGGGGAAGATGCAGATCAAACCCTCACTAACACATTTATGCACAACGAAAAAATGTTTTTAAAAGAGATGAACTAACAAGAAGAGTTAAATTTTTTAAATTAAAAAGTAATTGAAAATTTAAAAAGCAAAACCAAACAACA
>NW_007061183.1:0-789 GCF_000164805.1 Carlito syrichta | reverse complement strand
GATAATAAGATATTTATTTTGGCCTAGAAATATTATTTTTAGACAATAAATTATACATTTTGACCTGGAAATATTATTTTTTACTTAAAAAAAGGCTGAGCTTGGTGACTCAGCCTGTAATTTTAGCATATTTAGAGATCAGGTAAGTGGATTGCCTGAGCCTGCAGGTTTGAGACCAGCCCGGGCAACTTGGGGAGACCTCATCTCTACAATAAATATAAAATTAGCTGGGTGTGGTATCATGTGCCTGTAGCTCCAGCTACTTGGAAGACTGAGGCAGAATCATCACTAGAGTCCAGCAAGTCCACGTTGGGGTGGCCATGAGTGTGCCACTGTGTGATGAAGTGAGACTCCAGCTCAAAAGAAAAAAGAAAATGCATGCATTAAATTTTATGTAATTTATCTATAGCTAACAACAAAATGTATTCTTTAAAAAAATCAAGTGAGGTGCTCTAAAAAATTGCAGGCTCTCCTGTGTTGTACAAGGGTCAGCCATGTAATAAGTTATTTTCTACTTGTGACCTTAGAAGAATACAGTTATTGTTCCCCATATTCAATTTTTGCTTCCACAATCTAAAAAGGAAAAAGCAAAGTTTTGTATCTGTGTCTTCAAAACATTTTCTTTTATATTCAATTTTATTATATTATTATTCAGAATTATAGTTAGGTCAATAAAAAATGAAAAACTTGAGAAAACTGAATTTGCAACAAGGACACAGAGCTGTGCTGACTCATAATTTAGCAGTTTTAAAACCATAGAGACAGCTGCTCATCAGTGATAAAACTCAG
>NW_007061182.1:0-847 GCF_000164805.1 Carlito syrichta | reverse complement strand
TTTGTACAGGAATTGGATGCCAGTCCGATTTCCATGAGAGTATTTCCCTCTTTTCTAAGGTCTATGGTTTGAGGTTTTACATTTAGGTCTCTGATCCATTTGGAGTTAGCCTTTGTGCATGGGGATAGATAGGGGTCCTGTTTCAATCTTCTGCATGTGGTCAGCAAGTTTTCCCAGCACCATTTACTGAATAGGTTCTCCTCTCCCCCATTGGTAGGTGGTGGGGGCTTTGTTGAAGATGAGTTGGTTGAGAAATTGAGGTTTTGCTTCTGGAATTTCAATTCTGTTCCATTGATCTATATGCCTGTTCCTGTACCAATACCAAGCTGTTTTGATGATTGTAGCTTTATAGTAAAGTTTGAAGTCTGGTATTGTGATACTACCTGCTTTGTTTTTTTTGCTGAGGATTGTTCTGGGTATTCTTGGACGTTTGTGTTTCCATATGAATTCCTATGTTGTTTTTTCTAGGTCTTTATAGAATAATGTTGTTGGTAATTTAATGGGTATTGCATTGAATTTGTAGATTGCCTAAGGTAAGATGGACATCTTCACAATGTTGATTCTTCTGATCCTTGAGCATGGGATATTTTTCCACTTGCTCATGTCAGCTTTGATTTCTTTGAGCAGTGTTTTGTAATTTTCATTGTTAAGGTCTTTCACGTCTCTGGTTAGGAAGATGCCAAGGTATTTCATTTTTTTGTGGCTATTGTGAATGGATTTGTGTTTTTTATTTGGGTTTCTGTTTGTTTATTATTGGTGTAGAGAAATGCAATTGTCTTTTGTACATTTATTTTGTATCCTGAGACTTTGCCAAAGGCCTTTATCAATGTAAGGAGGTCTTGACAGA
>NW_007061181.1:0-773 GCF_000164805.1 Carlito syrichta | reverse complement strand
AATAATAGACTTTGGGAAACTTGTTTTTCAGTATTTCTGACTCTCTATTTTTACCTTTCTCCTGGTTATGTGGATTTGGTCATTTTCCTGCTTTTCTGCTGACTTCCACTTCAATTAGTTTTTATTAATGGATACTACTCTAACTTTCACTTCAATTAGTTTTTATTAATTTTAAACTCATTCATTCACTAACTGGAAGCAGAGATTTCAAAGTCATGCTCAGCTTCTGACTCTTGTTTTATCCTCAGGCTGTCACCAGGTCTTATTGATTCCACACTTTCCCTCTCTCCTTCTGAGTTTTATGGCTATCACCCTTTCTGTCCTTTGCTTTAATTATTGCGATATAGTGGAATTCATAATAAGGGATATTCTAGACAAAAGTCATATAATAGACCATTGCAATATTTTATATATAATAAACACCCAAAACACTTTCTCTCATTCTTTTCTGCTTAGAATCTGAATGAAGAAAAATGCCGGTTTTAAATAATCACATAGGAAAGTTATGTGTCCCTCCCCATGGCCATGGGTACCATGTGAAGCCAAGAATGGCATAGACCTCACACAAACCCTGCTGCTACCACAGCGAATTATAAATCGAATTTAGTCTTATTTTTCTGTTAATTCCTGACTACGTCTCAGAATGTTCCCAAGATAATTCCTCAGAAAACCATTGCAGTATTCTTACCTCTAAGATTGAACTGAAATATAATCAAGGTATTAATGTATAAACTTATCAAAACTCCAGAGAATAGAAGAACACATGAACCCAC
>NW_007061180.1:1656-16833 GCF_000164805.1 Carlito syrichta | reverse complement strand
ATCCTGAATACACTCCTCAGGGATATGGACCTTCTTAACATTATTCAGATACATATTTTTTATTTCAATAGCTCTAGAGTGTACAAGCAGTTTTTGGTTATATTGTTACATTGTATAATGGTGAAAAAAATCCAGGCTTTAAGTGTACCCACCCACCCCTACCTGTTCACATTGAATCCGACAGATGAAATTTTGTCCATGCACCCCTTCATCCTCCCCCTTCTACGTCTCCAATGTCCATTATATCATTTTCTGTGTCTTTTCAGATCCTCAGTTTTGTGTTACTACAGCCTTGCAGTATAATTTGAAGTCAGGTAATGTAATACCTCCAGCTTTGCTTTCACTATGCTTAAGGTTGCTTTCACTATTCTGGCTTTTTTTTTTTTTTTTTTTTTTTGGTTCCATGTGAATTTTAAGGTTGTTTCTTCTATTCTATGAAAACTGATGTTAATAGTTTGATAGGGATCCCACTGAATCTGTACATTGCTTTGGGTAATATGGTTATTTTAGCAATGTTGAGTCTTCCAATTCATGAGCATGAAATATTTATCCATTTGTTTTTTGTCTTCTAGTTTTTTCATCAGTGTTTTGTAGCTCTCCTTGAAGAAATCTTTTACCTCCTTGTTTAAATACATTCCTAGGTATTTTAGCTTTCTGACTGCTTTTGTAAACGGGATTGACTTTTTTATTTAATTCTCACCTTGGTCTCTATTGGTGTATAGCAGTGCTACTTATTTGTGTGTGTTAATTGTGTATCCTGATTCTTTACTGAATTCATTTATCAAGTCCGGGATTCTGTTGGAAAAATCTTTAGAATTCTTTAGGTATAAGATTATATTGTCAACATACAGCAGTAGTTTGATTTCTTTTTTTCCAATTTGGATTCCCTTTATTTCTTTCTCTTGCCTAATTGTTCTGGCTAGCACTTCCAGGACTATGTTGAATAGGAGTGGTGAAAATGAGCATCCTTGCCTTTTTCCAGTTCTGAGGGGGAGTGTGTCCAACTTTTCTCCAGTTAGGATGACTTTGGCTATAGGTTTGTCATATATGACTTTTATTATTTTGAGGTATGTTCTCCCTATGCCTGTTTTGCGAGGGTTTTATCATGAAGGATTGCTGGATTTTATCAAATTATTTTTTTCTGCATCTGCTGAAATAATAATATGATTTTTATTTTTAATTGTGTTTATGTGGTGGATCACACGTATTGACTTGCATATGTTGCACCACCTTTGCATTTCTGGGATAAAGCCCATTTGGTCATGGTAGATTATTATTTTTTTATGTGCTATTGAATTCAGCTTGTTAATATTTTGTTGAGAATTTTCTTGTCTATGTTCATAGGGGATATTGCTCTGTAATTTTTTTTTATTGTGTCTTTTCTTAGCTTTGGTATGACAGTGATACTGGCCTAGTAGAGTGAGTTCGAGAGAAGTCCCTCCTCCTCCATCTTATGGAATAACTTGGGTAAAATGAGTACCAGTTCTTAAAAATTTGGTAGCATTCAGCTGTTAGGCCATCAGGTCCTGAGCATTTATTGCTGGGAGACTTTTAATTACTGTTTCTATATTTTTACTCATTATTGATCTGTTTGGCATTTCTATTTCTTTTTGATTCAAGGTTAGGGGATTGTGTGTTTCCAATAATTTATCTGTTTTCTCTACACTATCTATTTTGTTTGTGTAGAGATGTTTATAATCATCTTAGATGATCTCTTAAATTTCTGTTGTATGAGTTGTAATGTCTCCATTTTCATGTTTGATTGAGTTAATTTTAATATTCTCTTTATTGCTTAATTAATCTAGTTAGTTGGCTATCAACTTTTTTTAGCTTTTAAAAGAATAAACTTATTTTCATTGATCCTTTGTATTTTTTTAAATTTCAATTTCATTTAGTTATGATCTGATTTTTTAATCTTTTTGTTTTGCTGGCTTTGTGTTTTATTCATGCTTTTCTAGTTCCTTAAAGTGAGACATTAGGTTGTCAACATGTGGTCTTTTAGTCTTATTAATGTAGGCCTTAAGCACTATAAATTTTTTTAAAAATTTTAAAGTATAGCTTTGGTTGTGTCCCAAAGGTTTTGATAACTTGTTCTATCATTGTCATTTGTTTCAAGGAATTTTAAAATTTCCATCTTGATTTCACTGTTGACCCAAAGATCATTCATGAGAAAATAGTTTAACTTCCATGTTTTTGTTTGGTTTTGTGAGGTCTTCTGAAGTAAATTTCTAGTTTTATTCTGCTGTAGTCTGAAAAGGTGCTTGATATGGTTTTGAAGTATTTTAATTCATTGAGACTTGGATTCTGTCCTATCATATTGTCTAATTGGAGAATGTCCCATGTGCTGATAAGAAACAATGTATATTTCATAGCTTTGGGGTGAAATGTTCTGTAGATGTCTGCTAGTTGTATTTTCTCAAATGTCCAATATAACTCCATTTTTTGTTGTTGACTTTCTGCCTTGATGATCTGTCTGTTGCTATCAGTGGAGTGTTGAAGTCTCCCACTATCATTGTATTGCTGTCTATCTCCTTCTTTAGGTCTAGTAGAATTTTTTATATAATGTTGGGAACTCTAGTGTTAGGTGCATATGTATTTACAATTGTTAAGTCTTCTTTTTGGACTGATATTTCTATCATTATATAATTATCATCTTTGTCTTTTTTTACTGCTATTAATTTAAACCATGTTTTATCTGCTATGATACTGGCTACTCTTGCTCATTTTTGGTTTTCCTTTGCATGGAATAGCTTTTCCTCTTCTTTGCCATAATAAGTCTTTGTGAATTAAGTAGGTCTCTTAAAGGTGGAAGACATTTAAATTGTAATTTTTTTAAATTTTATTTGACCAATCTATATGTTTTTAGTGAGGCATTGAGATCGTTTACATTCAGAGTTAAAAATGATATGTAAGTTACTATTACATTCATTATTCTGGTTATTATCTGGTTGTTTTGCTGTATTTATTTCTCTATCATGTTGATGTTCCATATGGCCTGTGAGCTTTACAATTTCCAGAGATTTCTACTGGTGTATTTTGACCTTTTGTTTCAGTATGTAGAACTCCTTTGAGTATTTCTTGTAAAGCTGGTATACTGGTGACAAATTCCCTCAATGCTTACTTGTCTGCAAAATCTTTCATTTCTCCTTCATTTATGAAATAGTTTTGTAGTATACAAAATTCTTGACTGACTGTTATTCTGTTTGAGGGGATTAAAGATGGGGCCTCAATCTCTCTGGCCTATAGGGTTTCTTCTGGGAATTCTGCTGTTAGTCTGATAGGTTGTCTTTTGAAAGTTGTTTGATGCTTTTGTCTCAATGCTCTTAAAATTCTTTTCTTAACATTAACTTTGCATAACCAGATGATTATATGCCTTGGGGGTGACCTTTTTGCAATGAATTTTCCAGGGGTTATTTGGGCTTTTTGTATCTGGATATTGAAATGTCAGGAAAGGCCAGGAAGTTTTTCTCCATTATTCCCTCAAATAAATTTTCCCAAACCTATTGCTTTCTTTTCTTCCTCAGGAATATCTATGCCTTTTCAGGTTTGGATGTTTTATACAATCCCACAACTCTTGAAGACTTTGTTCCATTCTCTTGATTCTTTTGTTCTTTATTATTGTCTGATTGAGTTAATTCAAAGCCTTATCTTCAAGTTCTGAGGTTCTTTCTTCTACTTGTTACAGTCTATTGTTCAGACTCTCTACTGCATTTTATACGTCCCTAAATGATTATTGAATTTCCAGAATTCAGCTTGGTTTTTTTTTTAATTTTTATTTTAATAAGGTGTCTATCTGTTTGGAGACTTTTTCATTCATGTCCTGAATAGTTTTACTTATTCATTTATTTATTTATGCTGGCTTCAGCTTTCTCATGAAACTCATTGAGTCGTTTTATAATCAACCTTTGAAGTCTATGTCTGGAATTTCAAAGATTTCATTTTAGTTAAGGTTCATTACTGAAGAGTGCATATGGTCTTTTGGAAGCTGTTGAGTAACTGTTTTTTCATATTGACAGAATTACTTTTCTTGTTTCTTCTCATTTAAGCAGACTATTTTTTCTTATTTGAGGCTGCCAGGGAGCTAATGTAGGCACTGTAGGATTTCCTTAATTTTATAGAGCCTTGGTGTGGTAAGTTTTTCAATCGCCAGCTGTGACAGTCCTGTAATGGATACCTGCACTGGCTCACAGTGCTCTGAGTGGCCAGAGTGACTTGGAATGTGGTGATAGCCATTGTCTGAGATTAAGCCTTTCCCAAAGCTGAGGTACTAGATCAGATGTGATTAGAAAATTTACTTTATTTAGAAAGCAAATTAGAAAGACAGAGAGAGGAGATTCTCCCCCTTAAGGAAGGAAGGGAGGCAAAAGCCAGGAAACATTGTTATGGACATAGCTCAGAGAGCACATGGCCCCACCAGAGTCTGGTAAGGCAATGGCCCCAATGCCCTTGCAGTGGCCTGGCCTGTGTTGTTGACCTCTGGCCAGGAGGTTACACTTGTGGAAGAGAGTCAGATGCGACAGTGATATGGCCTTTCTGCCTGGCTTGTGTTGCTCCAAGGAAATGCACAACCAGCCTAGATGGGAGGCAGGACTTTGAGGATTACCCAAGTTCTCTGTTTTGAGTCTTCAGGAGAGGTGTGGGGTGGGGAGGAACTGCCCTCATCTGTGTTCACCTTTTCTACCCCCATGGGAATTAGGAGTGAGTTCCTGGCCACTGGAGTAATTCTATTATGCAGGGTGGGCAAAGAAGTGTTTACACAATGAGTGAAGCATTGAAATGACAATGAGTCCCACCTAACTCCAGGCCTTAGCCTCAGTCAGTTTGCCTTCTGAATGCCAAAGTCCAACTGCCCTCAGGGCCTCAGGTGTTCTCACAGCAGCCAGCCCCAGTCAAAAACCATCTGTCACTAAGGAGTGTACCCTTAAGTCCCAACCCTTCGGGCTGGCTAGAAAGTAGTCATCCACAAGGATTGAGTTCTTGAAATATGGCAGCTGCAATGTGGTATAATCCAGAGGATAGTCTGGCTAGTTCCAGCCCAGTTCACTTGATTTTTCTCTTCTTTGCACTATCTGCCCCTCTTCTTTGCATTAGCATCATTTCTTTGGCGAATTGTGAGACATGCTGCGGGTCCTGTTCTTCTCTGGGTACTGAGGAAACTCTATCTTGGTTTACTCTGTAGGAGAAGCATACTCTTACTTCCTCACATCAGCCATCTAAATCTTATTTATCCAGAGAAACTCTTTCTATTAAATTTGTATTATCAAATACTTAAAACACACCATTACACAGAAAGAGTAATCTAACAGTCATATTCCCAGTACAGAGATAAAACTGCCATTTTTAGGTATATGCGCCACCTGTCTGTATCTCTTTCTGTTTGTATCTCCCTCTTTTTCTATCTTAGTTTGTTTGTCTTTCTGTCACAAAATACCTGAGCCTGGATAATATATTCCTCACAGCTCTGGAGACTTGGAAGTCAAAGATCAAGGTGTAAGCAGGTTCAGTTGTCTAGTGAATGTTTGATCTTGGCTTCCATCTGGCACCTATTCACTAGGTTCTCCACAGAGGAGGAACACTGTGTCTATACATGGCAGAAGGCAGAAGGGCAAAAGACAACTTTTCTCTCTCAAGCCCTTGTATAAGGACACCTTTTCCCATTCTATAGGGCAGGAGTCCTGATAACCTGATTGTCTCTTAAAAGTCCTATCTCTTTACACCACCACACTGGTCTATAAATTTCAACACCAGAATTTTGGAGGCAGCACATCCAAACATTCCTCCCTCCCTTCCTTCCTTTTTTCCTTCCTTCCTCCTTCCTTTCTTCTTCCTTCACTATTTCACTCTTTCTCTCCTTTCACATTCCTTTTTTCCTGTTTTTAAATTTTTAGAGCTTTTCAAATTAAATCACAGACCTCAAATCTGGCCTAAACACTTTGGCACGCTTCATTTTAGAAGGCAAGTCTTCTCTGTGCAATTCCATTAGTTCACCTAACAGAATTTTAACTTCCTGATATTGTACAATACTCAGTTATTGTTAAATCTTTCCTACTCATTTGTGGCAATTTGGAACAGCAGCAAAGGGAGATTAATATCCCAACTGGCTTTAAGAATATGTTTTTAAAAATATAGTCTTATATATGATAATATGCCATTGTCTATATATTCACTCATCTGTTGATGAACACTTTTTAAAAAACTTTTTGGTTGTTACGTATAATGCTGGTATACATATTTGTATATAAGTTTTATGTGCATCTGTGTTCATTGTTCTTGGGTATACACCTACAAGCGTAACTGATGTGTGGGGATGATTGTATGTCTCTGTAATATTAGCAAACCCACTGAATTATACACTTAAAATGGGCTATTATCAATAAACTGTGTGGCATGTGAATTATATCTCAAAGTTACATAAAAAGCAAAAGAGCTCCCCCAAAACTATTT
This sequence comes from Carlito syrichta, assembly GCF_000164805.1. NCBI lineage: Eukaryota > Metazoa > Chordata > Mammalia > Primates > Tarsiidae > Carlito > Carlito syrichta. The sequence continues at coordinate 10,389 of NW_007061180.1, read as the reverse complement.
TAACTGTTTTATTTTGTTCTCACATACCATACAATTTGCTTATTATAAAGTATACAATCACCACCATGTAATTGTAGAATATTTTCATAATTCCAAACAAACTTCATAACAATAAGAAGTCACTCCTTACACTCTCATATCCTGCAAACCCTGACAACTACTAATGCAGATCTTATCTATATGGACAGACTGGTGCCTGTTTACCATATGCTGGGAATTTCATATGTGGAATCGTACAATGTGTGATCTTTGTATCTGACATCTTTTGTTAACAGAAATTTAAAAGATTCAACTATGTTGTGTCATGCGGGTTTCTCAATTTCTTGGTTATGGCTGAATAATATTCCATTGTATGCATACACTACATCTGTATACCATGATAGAAGGTCAAATGGTGCCTGTAAAGCACCTGACAGGGCCTAATAGGAGACACAAGTACACATTTCTGGGTTTTGGTAGCAACTGAACATGTTTCTACCCTTGGGAAAGATGCAGTGTATAAAGTTGGGACATAGAGTGAGCAAGCAGGCGGAACTTCTCATTATGATCTAGATTCTATCAGATCCATAAAATCATTAGGTCAGAAAATCTCAACAGCATCCATCATAGGAATGGAAATGGTGCATCTAAAATCAGGCATGGACAAGTGACCCAGAGTCTCTCACAAGAATGCTCTATGGCCACCCATAACAAGAAAATGGCCTGAGTTTAACACATAGATGAATCGGCTCAACATATGCATGTGAGGCAAAAAAAGGGAGAAAGACTGAAGCACTACTCCACTGCAGCTTCCATGCAGCAAACCTTCATGGGAAGACTTGGTAGATAAACAGTTGGGAGAGAAGCCAGGTACAATGATTGACACCTGCAATTCCAACTATTGGAGAGCTGAGATAGGAGGATAGCATGAGGCCAGAGTTTTGAAGCCAACCTGGGGAACTTTGCAACACCTTATCTCTGAAAAAATTTTTATTAAAATATAAGCTGGAGTCAGTGGTGTGTTTCTCTTAGCTGGAGTCAATGGTGTGTTTCTATTTTTCTTAAAATATTAGTTGGAGTCAGTGATGAGGCTCCAGCTACTCAGAAGCCTGGGTGAGAGGATTGCTTTTGTCCAAGAGTTCAAGGATCCCAAAACCATGATGGTTCCACTGCATTATTCCAGCCTGAGTGATGGAGCAAGATGTTGTCTCAAAAAAAAAAAAAAAAGATAATGTGTTGACAAGCTTGTTATTATTCTGGAGACTTCAGGGAGAGTTTGTCTTGTTTTCCTACCTTCTGCAGTCTGCTTCATTCCTTGCTTGTGCCCATTTTTTCACATCATTCCACCCTGTTGCTTCTGTTTTCTTATCTTTATCTTTTCTCTTGGGCCAAATCTTCTATGTCTCTTAGAAGCACAGTTGATACTCTATTGAGGGTCACCCAGATAGCTCAGAATAATCTCATCACCTTCAAGGTCCTTAATGTCATCCCATACGCAAAGTCTCTTTTACTATAAAAGTGTCATTCACAGGTTCCAGAACTGTAACATGAGTAGCTGTGGAAGTGATTATTCAACCTACCACGTTGATCTCTCTTATTCACTAGCACATGGAGTTTCTCCCCCTGTTGCAGCTCTTTCTTTGTGGGCACAAACTGGCTCAATGTCCTCTATAAGGCTCTCTACCTTCTCAAAGGGCCTCAAAGACAGGTCCCTCTGTCCAGTTTCTTTAGCTGGTGGAGCTGTTTTGGTGTATGTTGTCGCCACCTTGTGGATTTAAAGCATCACAACAGGTGTGCACCCGATAGACATAACTAAACCCCATATGTAATATTTAAATTTTCTATTAACCATATTAAAAATGAGAAAAAGAAACAGGTGAAAATAATTTCAGTAATATATTTCATTTAAGCTGATATATTCAAGAAATTGCCAATTCAAAATGCCGTCCAATAATGTTTTGAATTATTTTGCATTCTCTTTTTTGAAGCTAGGTTGTTGAAATCCTGTGTATTTTGTTCTTGCAGCACCTCTGAACTTAGACCAGTCACATTTCAAGTGCTGCATCCTCTTGGGGTGAGTGGCTACTGTGGTGGACAGCACAACTCTAGAAGTGTGGTTGGGAGAGAATGGGAAGACTAAGATGGGATTCTGAGACGGAGGATGAGGGAGGGGCCTTTGGAGAGGAGGATGATTTTGATGAGGACATGGCCTGCCAGTGCAGAGTTAAGTTTATTCTGATTGCAGTTCCAGTCTCTGTGGCTTGAGGGAGGGTGGGAGTTCCCTAATCACAGACCCTGAGTGAAGCTCCACCCTTGCTGGCTGATCTTGAGGCAGCACCAGCCCTTGGTTATCTTATTTCACTGATCTGTGAGATGCCTCCCTCCAGAGGGTTCAGTGTGCTGAAACATATGATACTCCTGCCCAGGTTGGTGTTAGCTTCTGTGTGATTGTTTTTATTGCTTTTCTTATTTTCTTTTGCCAGGATCTGCAGCATTTTAACAGCACCTAGCACACAGCAAGTACTCAGAAAATATTTGCACAGTGAAGAAAAGCATATGGTCCTGGAGCAGAGCATCCCAGACCCTGTCGTCATCCTTGAAGTCACCTTACCATTTGGTTGTCATTTTTTGAGCCCTGTCTCTATCCCAGACACTGTGCTAACCTCTTCCAATGAGTCATCTCTGAATCTTCACTCCTTTGACTGATAGGGTAAGTATCATAATCATTCTTAGATACACACCAGGAATCTGAAGCTCAGAGAAGTGGTCATTTGCCCAATGTATTATGGCCCCTAGCAATCTGGTTATCAAGTCTCTGATCTTGAAAACAAGGAGCTAGGTGCCCACATCTCTGACCTCTGACTCAGTTGACCCAGTTTTTTTTTTTACCTTTGACCTGTGAAGACCCAGGTCCTCAGTCCCCTGACCTTTGAGCCTCATGAACCAAGGCCTTAGACTCTGACCAGCAGCCTGATTCACTCAAAACATTAGATGCTATCTCAGCCAAAAGTATCTGTGTTTCCTGAGTTTAAAGTGGTGAATGAGTTTATGGACTCAAGGTATCAGGTTTGGAGGGTCAGAAGCGGCTGACCCCACCTAGGCACACAGCCTGTGCTAGGGCAGAAGGGTCATCTCTTGAACTCTGTGGCCCTGTTCCTATGGGCCCCCCAAAAGGACATTTTCCATTAACATGACCCCATATGTGTACACATGAGGTAAACCTCCACACAACTCCTACATGCACAATCAAGTTACATTAAAAACACACTTAAGATCTTTCCCTAATTCCATTCTACTCACATGTCCTTCCTTCTAGTCTTAGGCCAATGCCCTTAGCCTTGTCTTGGACGCATCCCACCCACTCAAACCCTGAAAATCGGTCTCCACAGCCTGCCTCTGGGACTTCTGAGTTTCCACTCACCAGGCTCCTTTCATCCCCACACCACTGCCCTGGTTCATCTTCATCCTGGCCTGCTTGGGACCCATCATAAAGATTGTTTTTGTGAAGGTAGAATTCATAAATGAAAAACACTGTCATTTAAAACTGTCCTATACAAGGCTTATAGTGTATTTACAAAGTTTTACCACCAGCACCACAATCTAATTCAGAGCATTTTCATCATCTCATCAAGAAACATGGAACCCACTGAGTTGTCACTCCCTATTCCCTTTCTCCCCAATCCTTTTTAAACACTATTTTTTTTCTGTATGGATGTGATTGACAGGGTAGTTCATACATTGTTTACCATTGGAAAACAGGAGTTCTAACTGCTTAGGTCAAAATTTCACTTACAGTTGGATTTTTTGTCCATCTCTGTCATCCTGAGACATCAAGTCAAACCATTCTTCTTCTTCTTTCTCTTCAGTTTATTCAATGTAAACACAGTGAAAATGAGACTTTTCTGAAGATCTACTTCCACTTAAATAGTAAATATATAATCTCTTCTTTATTTTTTCTTAATATTTTGTTTAGTTGACTACATTATAAGCATTTTATATATATATATAATATACAAAATATGTAACCTACTGTTTGTTTCATTTGTAAGGCCTCCAAACAAAAATAGGCTTTTAATACTTTTGTGTCTGGAGAATCGAAAGTGGACTTTCTGCTGCATGGGGTTGGTACCTCAACCTCCACATTTTTCAAGGATCAAGTGTAAATGGAAGTCGTGTTATTTTGCCTTTTACATCTGCCTTGTCTCACATAAAACAATATTATCGAGATTCATCAGTAATGGAGTATGCATCAGTACTTCATTTCTCTTCATGGCTAAATAATAATCTACTTATTATACATAGTAAGTACAACATTTTGTTTATCCACTCAATTCATGCTGGACATTGGGTCTCTTCCAGTATTTGGCTATGATGAGTAATGCAACTGTGAACATATGCACATTTGTGCATACATTTTTTAATTTATTACATTTTTAGAGACAGGTTCTAACTTTGCCACCCAAGTTGGAGCGCAGTGGGACATTTATAGCTCACTGTAACCTCAAAGTCCTGGGCTGAAGTAATTCTTCTGTCTCAGTCTCTCAATTAGCTAGGACTAAAAGTGCTTGGCATTACACCCAGCTAATTCTCTTTCCTTTTTTTTTTTGGTACAAAGTCTTTCCATGTTGCCCAGGTTTGTCTCAGACTGTTGGCCTTAAGTGATTCTCTTGCCTTGGCCTCACAAAATTCTGGATTACAGGTGTGAGAAAGGTAAATTTCCTTCTGTTTGAAATGGGACATCCATGGTCTCCTGATCTTATATTAGCACTCCTGATTCTTAGGCCTTCACCTTGCACTGAATTACACGGCCAGCATTCTAGAATCCCCCTTTCCATATGGCAGATCTTAGGAATTCACAGCAGTCTGCATAATTGCATGTATATATTTATATTTGTTCTCTGGAAAATTCTTACTTATATCAAATTTAGCAACTTTTTAATGTGCTACCAGGACACATGTACGTCTTCTTTGGGGAATCATCTGTTCAATTCCATGGCCATTTTGTAATTGAACTATTTGTCTTTAGAATTTTGAGTCGTAAGAGTTATTTATATATTCTGAATACTAGACCCTACATTTTAAAATATACTTTTGAATCAGATCTATCAGATATACTTAATTCTGTAGGTTGTCTTTTCATTTTTGGTAATCTTTCTTGGTGTGCACAAGTTTTCAGCCTGATGGATTTCGATACATTTATTTTCTTGGTTGCATCTACCCAACCACCACTCTTGACCCCTCATTCATTCTTCCCATGTCAGCCAGAGGGAGCTTTCTAAATGTAACGACTGCTCTTCTCCCCCACATGCTCCACACAGTGTCATATGTGTGATTTAAAACAGTACTTTTATATTTATTCTTCAAAAGAAGTACCTGGGAATCTTCTTAGATGCAGATGAAGAATCAGCAGATTGATGTGAGAGCTAAAATGTGTACCAAGCTTCCAGGTGATGTGGGGCAGGTTGTATTTTCCAAAGATTACCTTAGCAATGTTTCCCATCCCACATGCTCCTCCAGAACCTTGCACTCTTTTTAAAAAAAGGTGGAATCCATTTTCCTTTCCTGCAACCTGGGAAGGACTTTGCAATTTTCTGGGAAAAAAAAAAAAAGGATATGTGGTGAAAGTAACCTCGCATGACTTTTAAGGCAAAGGCACAACAGCAAAATTGCTTCTGCCTGACTCTCTCTGAAGACACATGCCTTTGAACCTATCCTTCATGCAGTGAGACAACCCAATCTAGCCCATGTGGAGAGATGACCCAATGAAGAACAGAGGTGCTCCCAGCCCACAGCCAGCATCAGCTGAGAGACAGGTGAGGAGGTGTTTCTTCAGATAATTATTTCAAATGTAATTGCTGTTTTTGCATTGTTTACATTTGCCATTTGATTTTTTGGAATGCATTTTTAAATAAATGTGGTTACTTTATACATCATTTTAATGTGCATTTATCGCTTTATGCTTTTTTGCTAATGATTTGCTTGCTGTTTATTTTCTATTCATTTTAGACTGTGGAAATGATGTTAGACAAAAAGAAAATTCAAGTGATTTTTTTATTCTAGTGAAAAATGGATCATAAAGCAGCAGAGATAACCCGCAGCATCAACAATGTACTTGGCCCAGGAACTGCTGACTAATGTATAGTGCAGTGGTGGCTCAAGAAGTGTTGCAAAAGAGACAAGAGTCCTTAACATAGGAAGTGTAATGACCGACCTTGGAAGTTGCCAACCAACAATTGAGAGCAATCATCAAAGTTGATCCTCTTACAACTACACAAGATGTTGCTGAAAAGCTCAATGTCAATCATTCTACAGTCATTTGGCATTTGAAACAAATTGGAGCGGTGGAAAGCTGAATAGGTGGGTGCCTCATGATCTGACTGAAAATTTTAAAAAATCATCGTTTGAAGTGTCATCTTCTCTTATTCTATGGAACAACAATAAACATTTCTCTACCAGATTGTGATGTGTGTTTGAAAAATGGATTTTGTTTTACAACTGGCGATGACCAACGTAATGGTTGGATGGAGAAAAAGCCCCACCCAAAACACATCCCAAAGCGAAATGCACCAAAAAAGGTCATGGCCACTGTTTGGTGATTTGTTGCCAGTCTGATTCACTACAGCTTTCTGAACGCCAGTGAAACCGTTACATCTGGGAAGTATGCTTAGCAAATTGATGAGATGCACTAAAAAAAATTGCAATGTCTGCAGCAGCATTGGTCAACAGGAAGGGCTCAATTCTTCACCCAACTGCACATTGCACAACCAATGCTTCAAAACCTGAATGAATTGACCTATGAAGTTTTGCCTCATTTTTCATATTCACCTGACCTCTTGCCAACCGACTATCACTTCTTCAAACATCTTGAAGACTTTTTGCAAGAACAACGCTTCCACATACAGCAGGATGCAGAAAATGTTTTCCAAGATTTCACTGAATTCCGAATCATGAATTTTTATGTTACACAAATAAACACCTTTATTTCACACTGGCAAAAATTTGTTGATCGCAATGGCTTCTATTTTGATTAATAAAGATATGTTTGTGCCTTATTATAATGATTTAAAATTCACTGTCTGAAACTGCAGCCTTGGACAAGGTGAAGCAGGGATACTATTCCTGCAGATCACAGATTCATGAGTAGAATACATGATGTTAGTGATTTAAAACCACACAGATTGAGTTTTTTTGTAACGCGATGATTGAGAGTTGTAACAATGTTGCAATAATGGGCTATGGATATCATTTTGAACAGCAAATGGTCAGGTCACTAAATCATCTTATGACCTTTGCATATTTACCTACTCATGATGTTCTCCATTCTCTTTCTTTGATTCATTTTTTCTATTCCTTCAGTTTTTCTTTTTTTTTTCTTTTATTGAGTTGGAGTCTCACTCTGTTGCCCAGACTGGAGTGCAGTGGCCGCTCCCGGCCACCGCAGCCTCGACCTGCTGGGCTCCGGCGATCCTTCCGCCTCAGCCTTCCAAGTAGCCGGAATTACAGGCATGCGCTACCATGCCCGGCTGATTTTTTGATTTATTGTAGAGATGAGGTCTCGCTGCCCAGGCGGGTTTCGAACCCGCGGGCTCAGGCAATCCACTCACCTCAGCCTCCCAAAGGCGAGGGATTACAGGCTGAGCCACCGAGCCCGGCTTCCTTCAGTCTTTCAATACAATCATTCCTCCAGCTATTCTAAATCCGTCATAATACGTTAGGCTATGCCCTTTGCCTTACCTGAGTCCCCGCAGACTCCTGTACCTCCATCATTTTAACCCAGACTCCTCTGTCTGTGCCTTCCCCATCCTGGTGCTGACCTTATTGGCTTTCCCCATGTGGGTCTCCCCCAGTGTGCTGAGAGCTACAGTGAAAAGTCGGGTGCTGACATGGTCACTGATGGAAGGTGCTCAGTAAATGTGGTGCTGAGAACAGAACTGGTAGATTAAAAGACTAAACAAAGGACCTAAGCTATAAAACTCCTAGAAAAAAAATATAAGGAAAAAGTTTTATGACATAAAATTTGGTCTGGGTATGACACTGAAAGCATAAGTAAGAAAAACAGACATAGAAATGTGGAAATACATCAATATTAAAATGTCTCTATATTAAACTATCAACAGGCTGAAAGTGCAATGTCGAACATGAGCGATATTATTTGCAAATCATGTGTCTCACAGGGATTAAAACCTAGAATATATAAAGAACTCCCACAAATTTAATAGCAAGCAAAGTAAGACCCAATTTTTACATTGACAACAAACTCAAATAGACATTTCTCCAAAGGAGTTATCAAAATGACCAACAAGCATGAGAAAAATTTCTCATGAGAGAAATGCAATCCAAACAATCTCACAACCATCAGGATGAGCATTATGAAAAATATGAAAATGGCAAGTGTTGGCCAGAGTTGGAGAATTTGAACTCTTGTGCCCCATTTCCGGAAATGTAAAACGGTTCAATCATTATAGAAAACAGTATATCTTGAAAAAGTAGGAGCCCCACCACATGATCCAGCAATCCCACATCTGGTTATGTAGCCAACAGTATTGAAAGCTGAATATGAAGGGATATTTACATAGCCGTGTTTAGTGTAGCATTGGTCACAATACCCAAGAAGCGGAAGCAACTCAAGTGTCAATCAGGGCAGGAAAGCATGTAGCAAATGTGAGCTATATGTACAATTAAATGCCACTTTGCCTTAACAGGAAAGGAAATTCTTTTTTTTTTTTTTTTTTAAGCACAGCCATGATGTGGTCT
>NW_007061180.1:0-1636 GCF_000164805.1 Carlito syrichta | reverse complement strand
TAATAACAAAGAGCTTTGCTTATCAGACTATGGGCCCAACCATTAGGTTTTGCAAAATTTCCTCCCCTCAAAGAAAGGACCTTGACAGTCTTAGCCAATGTAAGCACAGCCATGATGTGGTCTTTAATTGCAGATATCATAATTACATAAAACCATAGCCTCACCATCCCAGACACAGACATTATAAAAGAAAACGAAGAACTATTTTATTTTCATGAAAAAAATTCTTTTTCATCATAGTTTTATTTTTCTCATTTGGAACCTTCTACTTTTATTTTCCATTGCTCTTGAGCTTTTTCCTCCTCTATTTCTGCAGGATTCTTCTAGTTTCATCTTTCTTCTTTAAAAGATTTAAAGTCTATGAATTTATCTCTGAGTAAAATCTTGGCTGAAGCATGTCAGTGATCTCATGTTCTAAACATTTTGTGATTGCTTTTACATTTTTCATTTTTGGTTTCACAGTTACTAAGCAGGGTGCTTTTTTATTTCCAAGTAGTTAGAATGTTGGTTATTAATTTGGGATGTGGTCAGGAAACATGGTGCTTTTTCAATTTTTTCTTTGGGGAATTTACTGTGAGTTTTCTTTGTGCCCTAGTATATGATCAACTGCTTGTGTATACTTTGAAAGGTAGTATGTTCTCTGTAGTGACAAAAAGTTGTAAAATGGATTTATGTTGGCATAAACCTATTACTTATATAATTAAAATACCCTGTAGTCTTTTACTCTGGTCTACTTCATCTACCAAATTGAAGGCGGGGTGATAAGGTCTTCTTTGACTCTTCTGTTTTCATCTCTTCGGCATTTGTAAGTTTTTGCTTGTAAATTTTAATACTACACATTTGGAACATCAAGGATTTAACTGTCAAACCTTCACCGTGATCTATTCCTCTTGTCAAAATTGAATGCATTGTTTTCCCTCATCTTCTACTTTGTCTGATATGAAATCTGGCCTGTTGACTTCATTTTGCTTAACGCATTTTTCCACTTTCAGATTTTAACCTTTCTAGGTCAACTTACTTCAAGACTCTTCCTGAAAAACAGCTTTTAATTGGATTTTGTCTCTTAACCCAACCGAAGTTTGTCTAATTAACTAATTTACTGCCTTGTGCTTGGTCTTGCTTTACCCTGTTTTTATTTCTTTGCCTTTTTAATTTCTTCCTCTTTTTTTGTTTTCATTTGCTTTGCAGGGACTGTTTTTCAGTTGACTTTGCACCTAAGACTCTGGCCCAGTGCCTGGCCCATAACAGGGACCAATAAATGTTTGTGGAATTAATTACTAAACTGAGTCTAGTATAGATGTGCTTTTAATTCTATTAGTGTTTAGCGATTTTTTGAAGGCTTTTAAAACCATTATTGAACTTTCAAAGTTAACAGCAGAATGATTTATATGCCTTTATCCTCAAAATGAAGAGTTTAGAACTTCTGAACTCCTTTTGACAAATCTACTACTCAAGTTTTTGTCAATTTAAGTCATATTTATGATCATCATTATTTTCTTATTTTTACAATATGAAATGTGTTTTCAAGATATTTAGATGTATATCTTTTTATTTTTATTATTTTTTTTTATGTAAACTATTTTTTTTTTAATAATTAATCAGTATTTTTATTATAGTTTTGTGGGGTACAGTTAAG
>NW_007061179.1:0-1058 GCF_000164805.1 Carlito syrichta | reverse complement strand
TGCTGGAGTGTCAGGGATTGTGGTAAAATACTGGAATGGGCATGAATGAGAAGGAAACACAATTTCTTACCATTTATTCTGTGCTGATTACCATACTAGGTGTCTACATAAATCACTAAAATTAATCCTCATGATGATAACTTCAAGATGACATTAATAATTAAGATGATAACAATAATAGTAAATTAATGATAGCTAACACTTTTTGAATGCACATGATGTAATAAGAACCACACTAAAGATATAAGTACTCTATTACTCATTTTATAATGAATTTACTTGAGTCTTATAGCACATTAAAGAATGCTGAATTGTTTTAGAGATAGGCCAAAATAAATCAAAACACAGAACAAAAAAAGTCCTTCCTAAAGAAATAAATTAAAATTTGATATTTTTCACAAAGAATCAATGTGATTATAATGAAATAATTAAAATTTTATTGGATGTCTTCACTTATATTAAGGTTTAGATAGGTTTCATTTGGAACTATATTGCATGAAACTAGGGTGAGAACTATAATCTTTTCAGTTTTTAGAGCTTGTAAATCTCCAAGTCACCTCTAGAAGAAGAGCAAATCATGAAAGAGCAAAATTATAGCATCCACTGTTTTAAGAACAAATTGTCAGAGTTTGTGCTGGCATCAATACTCACTCAATCTGTAGTACAGTAACTAAAATTACTTATGGCAATCACAAATTGGCTTTAAAGAAACTTAAAATATATTAATGATACTTGGCATGCTCTTTTTAGTAAAGCCAAGATATTTGTGGTACACTTAGAATTATGCCTTTAATTCCTAATTTTTAAAAAAATGCTATACAGAATATCCTAGAACTTTTCTAGAGGATTGTTACAAATAAAATTGTATGTACCTGAATGAGAACATGTATGTCACATATTAGCCACATCAATAAACTTTTTATTCTATGATTTTCACTATTCTATAGATGACTAGCACATCATAAATGTGTGACTCTGATAAGACTTGGGGAGTCTACAAGAAAATTTTTAACTGCTTCTTTTACTTCCCTTGTTATCAAAGCAACACATTGTGTTTC
>NW_007061178.1:0-892 GCF_000164805.1 Carlito syrichta | reverse complement strand
ATATGGGCTTAGATTGGTAGTGGAGAAATCTTAAATAGGGTATGGAATTGGAATGCCATATAGGATAATGTCTGTAGAATTTACCCAGCAGGTTATCCAGTTAAACCACTCAGGTCTCTTTCTTATTTATTTATTTATTGAGTTGGAGTGTCACCGTGTCACCCATGCTGGAGTACAGCAGCCTGCCCACAGCTACCATGGCTTCAACCTCCTGTGTTCACATGATCCCTCCACTTCAACCTCCCAGGTAGCTGGAACTACAGGCATGCACCACGATACCTGGCTAGTTTTTAGATTTATTGTAGAGACGAGGTCTCGCCATGTTGCCCAGTCTGGTCTCAAACCCATGGGCTCAGGTAATCCTCTCACCTCCACTTCCCAAACGGCTGCAATTACAGGCCTGAGTCACTATGCCCAGCCTGTTCATGTTTCTATCACTATGATTTTAATTCTAAGTGGAGGTCAGGGTTTGGTAAAGCTTCCCTACATTATTGGACTGTGCGTTTTATTCTTTTTCCGAAGTAGGTAAGACTGTAGGATAGAGTGTTCCTAGTGGTTCTCAACCCTGGAGGCTTATTAGCATTAACAGAGAGCACTTAAACCTTCCCATGCTCAAGCTGCATCCCAACCAATGAAGTGGGAATGGTGGGGACTCAAGCATCTGTACCCACGCATTGCATGGGCTGCCCCCATGATTCTGCTTGGGTACCAGAATTGAGAACCATTTTACTAGATTCAACTATCGCAAGAAACTTTGGGCTGCTGTAAGAAAACATGCAGATTATTGAATCAAGGTGGCCCTGTGACTATCTGATCAGTTCCCACCTGAATGTCAGATGTCCTGGAGCACAGAGATGTGTCCAGAATAGCCACCTGACTTGAAAAGCTACAT
>NW_007061177.1:0-754 GCF_000164805.1 Carlito syrichta | reverse complement strand
AAGCCACCAGACAGGTTTGTCTCCGAGAGAGCATTGAGAGTAGGTGGCACATGGCCATGACCTATCCCCACCCCGAGCTGTACATGCCGAAAGGTCTGCTTGGTTGAGTGTGGCCGAGAAGATGATGCTGTGTCTTCCCTCCGCTCCCAGACCGGAGAGTCAGTGTCTTCTTCCTTCCAGCTCTGAGTCATGGAGGCTCCGTTCCTGGCAAGTGAGTCCCAGAGGCTGGGGCTTCCTTCCCCCATCTGTTGCCCACTCACAGGATTGGAGCTCTGTGCAGGGCCGGGCAGGCCGGGACAGTGGGGTTCAGATTTTCTTCACGCTGCTTTTCTTGTAGAGCAGAGGTTACAAGCTGGTGGCGATCACCTGTTAGGACCTGGACACCTGACCTCACTCAGCACCCACCCCTGAAGCATGGATGTCACTCCAAGAGAAGTGGGTCCCTGTCCTTCCCGTTGGCTCCCGCGCATGGGTTTGGAGAAGGTTTTCCTCGCAGTAGAGGCACTGTCTATGATCACAGCACTCTGAAATTCTCACTAAAAGGTTTGGCTACTTTTCAAGGAGACTATGTGGCAAGAACAAATGCCAGGGTGCTCTCCGCAAAGTTGAGTGGTGAATGTTGGTGGTGGGAAGTAAAGGAAACTTATAGAACCCTAAGGGAAGCAAGCTAAATCGTTGGCTATGGACAGCTAGGAAGCGTATCCCCGCAATCAAAGCACACTTCATGGTGGACCAAAACGACTCCCGCTAAGGG
>NW_007061176.1:0-514 GCF_000164805.1 Carlito syrichta | reverse complement strand
TGAGGCTTGGGAGGCTGAAGCGAGTGAGTTGCCTGAGCCTGCGCGTTGAGCCTGCGCGTTTCGAGGTTTGCCTGGGCACCTTAGCGAGACCTCATCTGTATAATAAATCAAAAATCAGCCAAGCATGGCAGCGCACACCTGTAGTTCCAGCTACTCGGAAGGTTGAGGCGGAAGGATTGCCAGAGCCCAGCAGGTCAAGGCTGCGGTGGTCCAGAGCAGCCACTGCACTCCAGTCTGGGTGACAGAGTGAGACTCCAACTCCAAAGAAAACTTAAAAAATAGACAGAAAAGGTACAGCACACAGAACAGCAACAAGAGTATCTAACACAAAACAACAGAGGCCTGAGGTTCTTCCCAGTGGAGCTTGACCCTCTCATCAGTTAGGGTGAGTTTTAGGATTCCCATTGTGCACCTGGGTTCCTGTCATGCAAATGAGGTAGTTCTGGATTGGTTGATGTTTGACCTTGAGGTAAGCCGCTCATGGGCTAGCTGGAGGTTTGCAGAGTGGCTGGTC
>NW_007061175.1:0-959 GCF_000164805.1 Carlito syrichta | reverse complement strand
TCAGTCGTGCAGTCAGTCAACATATTAAAACAGTTAACTATTTTGCTGACTTATCAAACAACCAGTCAAGTCACCTAGCTAACTCTTTAAACAACTAGTTAAGTCAGCTAGTTAACTCATTTACCACCTAGTTAATACAGGTAGCTAATTTGTTAACCAACTCGCTACATCAGCTAGCTATCTTGTTAGTAAACTAGTTAAGTCAGCTAGCTAAGTCAGCTAGCTAACCAGCTAGCTAGCTAATTTAGCAAGCTACAACAGCTAGCTCATGAGTTAGCTAAATATTTGTCAGCTACTTAAGTCTGCTACCTAACTACTTAGCTAATTAGTTAAGTCAGCTAGTTATTCAGCTAGTTAAATAGTTAGCTAGCTATTTAATTCAGGTATTTAAATCCACTAGACAACTAGTTAATTTGGCCAGTTAAGTCAGCTACCTAAGTAGTTAATTCAACTAGTTAAGACAGCTTTCTAATTAAGTCAGCTGGTTTAAACAGCTAGCTACCAAGTTAGCTAACATTTTAAGTTAGCAGGTTTAGTCAGGCAGTTAGCTAGTTAACTAACTGGTATGGTCAGCTGGTTGAGTCATCTATCTAGCTAGTTAGCAAACGGATTGAGTCAGCTGGTTGAGTAGGCTAGCTGGCTAGTTAGCTAACCTGTTGAGTCAGCTTCATGAGTCTGCTAGTTAGCTAGTTTGCTAATGAATTAAGTCAGCTGCTTGAGCCACCTAGGAAGCTGGTTAGTTAAAGTTATGTCGGATGATTAAGTCAGCTAGCTAGCACGTTAGATAAAAGGTAAGCTAACTAGTTAGCTAGTTGGTTAAATCAGCTAGTTAGCTATGCAGCTAACTATTTAAATCAGCTTGTTAGCTAGGTAGCTAGCTAGTTTGCTAACAGTTTAAATCAGCTGGTAACTAGGTAGTTAGCTAGTTACCCAACTATTTAAGTCAGATGTCTAGCTAG
>NW_007061174.1:0-800 GCF_000164805.1 Carlito syrichta | reverse complement strand
TATACACATGTTTGTTGCAGCTCTATTCACAATAGCAAAAACACGGAAACAACCATGTTGTCCATCAAAGCTGAACTGGATTAAAAAAAATGTGGCCCATATACACAATGGAATATTATGAACCCAGAAAGAACAAAAAATATATGGATTTTGCAGCAACCTGGATGGATTTGGAGTCGAACATACTCAGCGATTTATCACAGAAACAAAGAACAGTGTTCCATATGTTCTCACTCATAAGAGGAACTTGAACAATTATAATGCTATAAGAAAGTGACTGGCCATAATGGGAAACTGTTGGTGGTGGGGTGGGTTGTCAGTTGAGGGGAGAGAGTGCTAGGGGAGAGAGTGCTAGGGGAGAGAGTGGCATGTCTCATTATCAGGGGTACCTGCATGATCAATGTTTGTATACCTAACACTGAATTGTATCTCACATCTTTACAATAATTTTTCTTTTTTTAAAAGGTTGCTAGCCAAGAGTTCCTTAAACACTGGTACTTCAAATCCTGAGTGAGGCTATTAAAAATATATTATCTTGGGCATGTAAATTTGTTAAGATCATCATTAAATTTTTAAAAATTAATGTTCTAATACTCTAAGTAACGGATTGGCAGTACTGGAATCTGACAGGGGAAAGGGTGCACACCTCATCAAAAAGGGTACCTGCATAATGAACATTTGTACACCTAACCCTGAATTGTACACCATATCTGTAATACAGAAATAAAAATATTTTAAAAAGTAAACACATACACCATCACCTATTGATAATTATTTGAAAAATTTTACAATTCTCCAAA
>NW_007061173.1:0-802 GCF_000164805.1 Carlito syrichta | reverse complement strand
GGCCTCATAAAATAAATTGGGAAGTATTTATGCTTTTCTATTTTCTGAAGAGATGTTAAAATGGTATAATTATTGGCTATTTGGTAAAATATCCAGGGAAACCATCTTGGCCTAGAGATTTTTTGGGAGACTTTACATTTCTTTAATAGATACAAATATATTTCAGGTCATCTATTTCATCTTGACTGAGTTTTGTTAATTTGTAGTTTTCAAGAAATTGGTCCATTTCTTCTAAGTTGTCTAGTTTAAGAACACACAAAATTGTTGTCTGGCTCAGCATGGTAGTTCACACATGCAATTCCAGCACTTTGGGAGGTTGAGGTGGGACGATTACTTGAGTCCAAGAGTTTGAGACCAGTCTAGAAAATATAGCAAGATACTGTCTCTACAAAAAAAAAAATCAAGAAATTAGCCAAGCACAGTGGTGCACACTTGTAGTCCCAGCTACTTGGGAGGCTGAGGTGGAATGATTACCTGAGCCACTGCACTCCAGTCTGGATGACAGAGACACTGATTCCAAAAAAAAAAAAAAGTTGTATTTTACCTCTTTAGTGGCTGCAGGATCTTTGTGATATCCCATTTTATTCCTGGTATTGGCAATATGTCTTCTCTTTTACTGTACCAATTTTGCTAGAGGTTTACCAATTCTACTGATCTTTTTGTTTCATTAATTTTCTCTATTTTTTTTCTTGGTTTCAATTTCATTGACTTTTCCTCTTATCTCTAGTACTGTTTGCTTTGTTTTTTTTGTTGTTGTTGTTGTTGTTGTTTTGAGTTTGAGTCTCACCCTGTTGCCCAAACT
>NW_007061172.1:0-834 GCF_000164805.1 Carlito syrichta | reverse complement strand
TTACAATGAATAATGGAGAAAATAGCATAGAGATTTCCAAGCCCACACCAACAGTATGAGAGCTCTGTGGACATCCACTCAGAGAACAGCCATAACCATGATAGCAGCTGCTTCAAAAAGTTCTTCAAAGTCTGTGGAGTTTGTCTTAAGTTAGGCATGCAGCCACCAGAAATGTTTGGTCTCCGTGACAGCATTGAGAATAGGTGGCACACGGCCATGACCTATCCCCGGCGCTATCTGTACCTAGTGAAAGGTCTGCATGGTTGAGTGTGGTCGAGAAGTTGGTGCTGTGTCTTCCCTCAGCTCCCCGACCAGAGTGTCAGTGTCTTCTTTCCAGCTCTGAGTCCTGGAGGTTCAGTTCCTGGCAAGTGAGTCCGAGAGGCTGGGGCTTCCTTCCTCCACCTGTAGCCCACTCACAGGATTGGAGCTCTGTCCCAGGCCTGGCAGGCTGGGAAAATGGGGTCAAATTGTCTGCAAGCTGCTTTTCTTGTAGAGCAGAGGTTGCATGCTGGTGGCGGCCACCTGTGAGGACTTGGAAACATGACCTCTCTCAGCACCCATCCTGAAGCATGGGTGTCACTCCAAGAGAAGTGGGTCTCTGTCCTTACCTTTGGCTCCACAGCATGGGTTTAGAGGAGGTTTTCCTCGCATTAGAGGCCCCTCGTATGATCACAGCCCTCTGAAATTACCACTAAAAGGGTTGGCTACTGTTCAAGGAGAGTATGTGGCAAGAACAAATCCAAGGGTGCTTTCCGCAAGGTTGAGGGGTGAATATTCGTGGTGAGAAGTAAAGGAGACTCATAGCTCCATAAGAAAAGCAAGCGAAATCGTTGG
>NW_007061171.1:0-1281 GCF_000164805.1 Carlito syrichta | reverse complement strand
GAAAGGGTGTGTAACACTGAGTCTTTTTTCTAAGACCATGACTGATGAGTAAAGATGAGACAAGTCACTTTAGATTTTGGGGGGGAGGGTGATCACAAGCCTTGGAATTAGGCTTTATCAAAGAGGTAATTGGTCTCTTTGTCTTTTTGGCTTCATTTTTTGTTGGAAATTCTCAGAGTACCATACAGCATAGAGGCAGGAAAAGCCACATGGGCTTGTTAATAAGCCACTCAATGCAAATCCTAGGAGATAGGTGGGTGTGATACTTCAGTTATGAGGTCAGTGCAGCACCAGTCTTCTGAGAAAGTGTGTGCTACATGAGAGTAGACACATGTGTTGGCTAAATTTCCCAAGTCTCTACTACTATGCTTTAGGGTCAGCCATGAGTCCACTTTATATGCATTTCTATCATAGTCATCTTAAAACAGCAGATTCTCTTTTCATAACAAGAATGGTAAACATAAAGGAGAAATGTTGTGCATGATGATACAGGGAACAGTGACACAAGGTCATCCTATGATCACAAGACACAGAGCAAAGTAAAGACTAATGACACCACTGGCAGGAAATCAGTGGGAAAATCCAAAGTTGGTATAGTGAAAATAAGTAAAGAAGTCTTTTTATCTCAGTGAAGTGTTCTAATGCTTTCAAATATATCTTCCACGTTATTTCCCATAATTTAAAAGAAGGCCAATCCAGTGGTGCTTTCTCATTTTTCTTTCTTGCTGTTCCTCCATATTTCTTCAAACCACAGTGGGTCGAAGCTCCCATTGTCAAGTGATTCGAGCCTCTGTACTGATTAATCAACCTACATAGAAATTTAAACGTCTACTGAAGTTCTATTGCAGAATACTATAAGATAATAATGGAGACACTTGAACTTGAATATGTTGCATCCTTTGTTCTTGTGCCAGCTTGAGCTCCATTGAGCTCTTTGATACACAGTACACAGAAGAGGGTGTAAGATCTAGGCAATAAGCCTGATCCAGTGAAGTCTGCTCTTGAGAGCAGTGCCCAGGAAAGGAGGGACCTGGAGCCATACCAGACTGACAGTCAGTCACCAAAGTGTCATGGAGCAAGTGCTGAGAAAGGGCCACGACCAGAAAGGGAAGCAGGAGGTTGTTACTGAAGAATGCAACTTCTGATAACTTCAAATCTCCAATTGTTATCAGAATTGGAGTTTGTAGATCACACACAAATATAATATTAGAAAAGAGCAGTGGGCAGAACGAAATGAAGAGGTCAAGCTACTTGTGGACTGGAGATAAGTTCATCAATTTG
>NW_007061170.1:0-791 GCF_000164805.1 Carlito syrichta | reverse complement strand
CAGACACAGTGAGTGGCCTCTGTAACTTGTGCAGGAGACCACCCTGCAGCTCAATGCCTCCGTCCTGTGTACTCACACTCACACACTGGCACACACTCTCATTACTTCCCTCTGCTGGACTCCCTCAAGCCTGTTCTGGCAAGGCTAGGTGGATTCCCAGGGCCTTGATGAAAGGGCACTGAGCCAGTGTCTTCTGATACACAAGTAATATTGTACATGCAACGTCACACAACATTGGGCCACCTGTATAACCTTAAACAATGCAAGACCAAAGAGCCATGTCCATAGACAAATGCAATGCCATACCCTAACACTAATTATTTTGAAATTGGGTGGAATCCTTCTGTAGAATAAGCCACTATGCATATGCAAATAACTGAACAGCTGATGCTTATGTATTTTTAAAATTATAAATTCCAGGTTTGGAATAATGAAAGAATTAGACTGTTGTTCTTTTTAACAAATTACCGGAAAATTGTGTTCAGACTTAAAAGTTAATTGTAACCTTTCCAACATCTTACATCTCTGGTGATTGTTTAGGTTGATAGAGTTATCGTTAAGCAAGGAAAGAAATGAGGCTGTGACCCACACATTCATTATGTTTATTTGTCTTGAGTATCTGAAAACAAAATGGTCACTCCTGCTGGATTATTTACCTAAGTTACTTCCTGAATATAATAATAATGGTATGTAAATAGTACTCTGTGTTTTTGCAAATACATTATCTCATTTGATCCCCCAAACAACAGTTAAACATATATCTTTCCCTCAACTGCACCGATGAGAAACTG
>NW_007061169.1:0-1049 GCF_000164805.1 Carlito syrichta | reverse complement strand
CAGAAACTACTCTTAATAGTAAGAAGAAAGACTGTGCAGTGAGGTGGTTACAGCACAGGGTGTGGAGTTAGTCATATTTGGGCTCAAACCCCAGGCCTGTCCCTTCCTAGCTGTGGAATGCTGGCAAGATACCAGCCTTACTAGCCTCAGAGTTCTCATAGTTAAACCTGAAGGACTGACTGTGAGTGTTCCAGGTTGTAAAGGATTGGGAACTACCTGCATGTGAAGCACATAACTAATGGTAATCACTGCTGTTGCTATCAAAGGAAAGTTTGTTAGTTTTTTCTTATTTATATAAAAAAATTGAACAGAGGCAGAATGTCACTATGTTGCCTAGGCTGATCTTGAACTCGTGGCCTCTGGTGCTGAGATTATAGACTTGAGTCACCATGCCTGACCTAGGATGACTGTTTTTAAAAAATCAGAAATCATGGTGAAATCATGCCATACTAGCAAACAACAACAAAACTAATTGGAAAATAGCAAGTAGTGCCAAAAATGAGGAGAAATTGGAGCACTGTACATTGTTGGTGGGAGTGTAAAATGGTACAGCTACTATGGAAAACAATATGGCAATTCCTCAAGAAATTAAACACAGAATTTTCATGCCGCTCTACTTCTGGGCATATGTGCCAATGAAATGAAAGTCTAAAAGAGAAATTTGTACATCTATCTTCATAGCAGCCTTCTTCACAATAGCCAAGAAGTGGAAGTAACTTGTGTCCATTAATGGATGAAACAAAATGTGGTATATACATACAATAGGAATGTTATTCAATTTAAAAGAAAAGAAAATACTGGCATGCTACAACATTAGTAAACTTTGAGGACATTATGCTAGGCGAAATAAGCCAGACACAGAAAGACAACTTTTGTACGATTTTACTTATGTGAGGTACCTAGGATAGTCAAGTTTATGGAGACAAAAAAGTAGAATGGTATCTTCCAGAAGTCAGGGGAGGTGTGAATGTGGAGTTATTGTTTAATGAGTCCATACTTTTCATTTTCTAAGATAGAGTTCTGGAGATGGGAGGTGTTGGTGGTTATAC
>NW_007061168.1:0-3845 GCF_000164805.1 Carlito syrichta | reverse complement strand
CTCATTATAGTTTTGATTTGCATTCCTCTAATGATAGCAAAGCTGAACTTTTTTATATGTTTATTAGTTGCTTGAATGTCTTTCTTTGAGAAGTATCTGTTCATAAAGAGACACCTCATGCTTCTTGATAGCAACATGAAGCAAGAAAAAAACAGAAAAATCTTTTCAAGAAAATAAAAATGAGCAATCATTTTAATTAATTGTGAAATATTGACTAAGTAAATATCTCATAGTGATACTCAAGATTATTTGTGAGCTGCAGTTTGAGCAACTTTGGAAAAATACTGCCATTCTTTTTTTCTTTTTTTGAGTTGGAGTCACACTCTGTCATCCAGACTGGAGTGCAGTGGCCACTCCTGGCCACCGCAACCTCGGCCTGCTGGGCTCCAGCGATCCTTCCACCTCAACCTTCCAAGTAGCCGGAATTACAGGTGCGCACTACCACGCCCGGATGAATTTTGATTTATTGTGAAGATGAGGTCTCGCCAAGTTGCCCAGGTGGGTCTCAAACCCGCGGACTCAGGCAACCCACTCGCCTCAGCCTCCCAAAGCTCGGGATTACAGGCTGAATCACCGAGCCCGGCCAATACTGCCGACCTTAAGAAAATTCTTGAACATACCCTTGATTGATAAAGGCTGCTTCTTCACCACTGTGCAAAACAGCCATGTAACTAAAAACTATCTGTACCTCCAAAACTGTTGAAATAAAAGTTTAGAAAAATAAGGTTTTCAAATGTTTCAGGAAAAAGTAACATAGAAAATAAAAACATGTTTGGAATTTTTTATAACAAGTACAAGGCATTTTTTAAAAAATTACTGAAAACAAATTGCCAGCTTTCAAATATTTTTGTATACATAAACATACCTTTTATATAGGCTGGGAGACATTTTCTGAGTAAAAGTGTATTTCATCTTATACATTGTTCCTATTTTCTTAGAGTTGCTATCAGTGTGCTACTCTTCATTTTTTCAGCAGGGATTTATTGAAACCGCTGGTGCTTTAACAGGAATCAAGGCAGTGGTACCAAACTACACAAGTATTCAGCATGTTCTGACCACCATAGACCACTGAAGACTGTCCTTGATAAGGAAGGAAGAATTACCAATTGTTTTATTGAGTTGTAATATTTATATATTCTTGATGTAAGCTCCTTTTCAGATGTGTGATTTGTAAAACTTTCCTCCCATTCTGTAGTTTGTGTTTTTGTTTTGTTGATTGTGTCCTTTGATACACAAAGTTTTACAATTTTATGATGCCCAATTTATCTATTTTTTGTTGTTAGTGTTAATGTGCTCTTTATACATAATATGGATAGACTTTTAGAGTATACATTGTGAAATGCTTTAAAGCAATTTGAGTTTTTTTGTCATTAAGCATTTTAATTTATTTATAATTGAGGTTTAAAATATGCTGTATTAGTTTGTTTGGGCTGCTTTACAAATACCACATATCTGGTGGTTTAAACCAGAAGTCTCAGCCCCCGGACCACGGATCAGTGTAGGTCCATGGCCTGTTAGGAACTGGGCTGCACAGCAGAAGGTGAGTGGTGGGCAAGGGAGCAAATCTTCCTCTGTATTCACAGTCACTCTCCATCACTCACATTACTGCCTAGTCTCTGCCTTCTGTCAGATCAGCGGCATTAGATTCTCATAGGAGGGTGAACCCTATTGTGAACTGCACATGCAAGAGATCTAGGGTGCAGCTTCTTAAGAGAATCTAATGCCTGATTATCTGAGGTGGATCTGAGGCAGTGCTGCTAGCGCTGGGAGCGGCTGCAAATACAGATGTACATTAACAGTGAGGTTTGACTGCACATCCCTCCGTGCCCTTCTGGTTTGTGGAAAAATTGTCTTCCGTGAAAACAGTCCCTCCTGCCAAAAAGGTTGGGGACCGCTGACTTAAACACCGTTAATTTATGTCCTCACAGTCTGGAGGCAAGAAGACATCTGCAGGATTGATTTCTTCTAAGGCCTCTCTGCTTGGCTTGTACATGGCCATTTTCCTCTGGTGTCTTCATTTGGTCTTTATTTTCTCTGTGTCCTACTCTTTTTACAAGGATATTTGTCTAGGCCTGACACTAATGACCTAATTTAACCTAATTGCTACCACTTTAAAGACCCTGTTTACAAATACAGTCACATCTGAAGTTCTGGAGGTTAGGACTTCAAAATGTGAATTTTGGGGGTTGTGTGGGGGCCACAGTTCAGCCTGTAACATAGTGACTTTAAATGCATTTTTGATATTGTGTAATTACCACCCTCATCTATCTCCAGAACATTTTCATCTTGTGAACTGAGACTCTGCCTGTTAAAAAGTTACTCCTTATTGTACACTTCTCCCAGTCCCTGGCCACCACCATTCTACTTTCTGTTCTATGAAACACAATGCTTGAGATAGTTTTTTTCATAATTTTTGAGAACCTTCAAAATTCACCCAAATTAAGTTAAATATTTTTATGCTCATTCTGCAAGAAATCCACAAACTTTTAGATTGGAGGTTCTTGAAGCTGTTAGTTCATATGCAGATTTTTTTTATCTGTATTCTTCTTGAGAGAGATTTCAGAGTTCTCATCAGATCCCAGATAGATCTAGAGTCTTAGGCAACTTTGTTTGATTTATTTTTCAAAATAATTTAAAGTTTAGTTTTTAAAATGTAAATTTTAAATTGATAAGTTGATGTGCAATTCACAGAAAAAGGTAAAAGGAAATTTCAGTATCGCTAGGTATTACTGTTTTGAAATCTAACATTTACCATATCTAGAGGGTCAATAATTTTATCAAAATACTATCAAAATTATTGTTCATTAGGGAAGATTTTTAAATGTACTGTTTTTATTATATTAGGCATGCATTATGTCAACTTTGCATCTCACTGTAAATGTAGACATTAAAAATATTTTATATATAAGATAATCTCTCAGATGATTATTTTTGTTTCATTTTATTCTTATATTCATTCAACAAACACTTGAGTCTAGATTATATGATCAATATTAGATATACAAAGTAGAATAAGACATGATTTTTATCTTCAAACAGGTTAAAAAGAATATATTTAGATGGATACAAACAAATTAATATGCTAAGAAGAAAAAATAAACAGAGAAGAGAGTTGGTGGTTGCTTTAAACAGATACAGTGGCATGGGGAAGTTAGGAGAGTCTTGGAGGGGCAAGGCCCACTGGGCATGGCCGCAGTTGGACATGGCCAAAATAGTAGACTCCGTGGAGAAGGGACTGCTGGAGGGAGCCAAGTGTGGAAGACTTTCAAATGCTGCGATAAAGGGCATCTGTGAAAAGAGGTTGAGACATTCAAAAGTCTCAGAAAGACAGGATCTGAGAACACTAGATGCCATTAGCTCATCTTACTACAGAGCAATGCAGTGTGGTCTGAGTGCGTTTATAATCATGGCATTTAAACATTTTCATTAGATAGTTCTTAAAAGGTTGTTTTTTCTTTGAGTTGGAGTCTCACTCTGTCACCCAGACTGGAGTGTAGTGGCTGCTCTCGGCCCCTACAGCCTTGACCTGCTGGGCTTCAGCAATCCTTCCGCCTCAACCTTCCTAGTAGCTGGAACTACAGGCATGCGCTACCATGCCCGGCTGATTTTTTATTTATTGTAGAGATGAGGTCTTGCCAAGTTGTCCAGGTGGATCTCAAACCCGCGGACTCAGGCAATCCATTCACCTCAGCCTCCCAAAGTGTGGGATTAAAGGCTGAGCCACCAAGTCCAGCTAAGATTATTGATAAATACTGATTATTTTGAAAACTCACACTAAATATATTTATCTTAATATAATTTATTTCTGACATTTAAATATTTGCCACATTTAAAAACAGACTTAT
>NW_007061167.1:0-682 GCF_000164805.1 Carlito syrichta | reverse complement strand
TTTTATTGTGAAACAGATAAAACCACACAAAGGATATGTGTGGTTTAATGAATTAGGTAGACTTACAAACTTGCAACTGCAGCTCATGTTGAGATAGAAGTTTGTTACCCATCCCAGAAGACATGTCCAAGGACCTCATTCTGATCACATCCCCTCCTCTACCTCCAATGTAGCCTCTGTTGTGACTTTATTGTAATCCCTCTTTGCCTATTTTTAAAATGGATGTATCACCTAAATTGTGCTTCTATAAACAATATAATTTAACTTTGCTGATTTTTTAAACTCTGCTGTCTTTTTTTTTTGAGTTGGAGTCTTACTCTGTCACCCAGACTGGAGTGCAGTCGCTGCTCCCGGCCACCGCAGCCTCGACCTGCTGGGCTCCGCGAGCCTTCCGCCTCAGCCTTCCAAGTAGCTGGAACTGCAGGTGCACACCCGGCTAATACCACACCCGGCTAATTTTTTTGATTTATTGTAGAGATGAGGTCTCACCAAGTTGCTCAGGCGGGTCTCAAACCCGTGGAATCAGGCAATCCACTCACCTCAGCTTGCCAAAGGCGCAGGATTACAGGCTGAGCCACCGAGCCCGGCTAGCTCGGTGTCTTTTACATCACAAGGGGCAACCATTGTCCCACATAAAAAAGGATTCCAGGCAGACTGGTGGGCCACCTCCAGCCCTCAGGTA
>NW_007061166.1:0-838 GCF_000164805.1 Carlito syrichta | reverse complement strand
TCCCCAGTCTTTTGCAACTGTTTTTGAGGAATAATATGGGCTTCCTCTGGTGACTAATTTCAGTCGTAAACATTTACATGGCAGTTAATAAGAAGTTGAAATCCTGTGCCCATCTTATGCAGAAAAGTGGATGATGTTATTGGCTTAAAGGGGAAGTTTGTTACTTTGGTTTTTTAAGAAAAAATAAATCTCAGAGTTTAAGTGTTTCTCCATTGAATTCACAGAGAAAGTTTTTATCACTTATCTGACTCCATCTCATTATATTTAACAATTGTATGCTACTTTTTTCTTTTTATTGTAGCTACCATTATTTAGAATGCTAACATCTTTCTATTTTCAGGCAAAATATTTCTTAAATATAGACAAAATTACAATACATAAAAATAATATAAATGAATGTTTTTCAATGTGTTTTGTGCACGTGGACAATTTAAAAAATTGATGTGGATGTCTACCATGGATAGAAGACTTCTCATCCAATTTCTACATCAGAACTCTTCAGAAGTTTGAAAGAGACAAAGCATGGCCACCTTCCCAGCATTTTGTGGTAGGCTTAAACAGCTTACACAGTACATCCTTTGTTCTATTCCTATCCCTGTCTTTCCATCTTTCTTACCCCACTCCTCTCTTTTATGCAAGGAAATGAAATGTATTCTAAGATATATATTTTGAGCTTTAAATCATTGTTCTGGTCTCACCATCATTCTTTATCATCAAAAGTAATAATCATTTGAAGTTTCTATGCATCTTTTCCATTCAGAAATTATGTGTTCACTACATATTTGTATCTATAGAAATAATCATCTTGAGATTGAATGCTGACATGTGCCCTTTTATG
>NW_007061165.1:0-893 GCF_000164805.1 Carlito syrichta | reverse complement strand
CCAAAGTGATACGAAATTGGAGTTTGTAGATCGCACACAAATATAACATTAGAAAAGAGATATGGTCAAGAATCATCTCTACAGTACGTCAAAAAATTAGCCGGGCGTGGTAGCACGCGCCTGTATATACAGCTACTTAGAAGGCTGAAGTTGAAGCATCGCCGGAGCCCAGCGGGTCGAGGCTGCGGTGGCCGGGAGCGGCCACTGCACTCCAGGGTGGGCGAGAGAGTGAGACTCCATCTCCAAACAATAACAGAAGAAAGCCAGGTTCCGTGGCTCAGCCTGTAATCCTGCGATTTAGGAGGCTGCGGGGAGTGGATAACCTAAGCCCGCGGGTTCGAGACCCACCTGGGCAACTTGGGGAGTCCTCATCTCTACAATACATCAAAAAATCAGCCGGGCGTGGTAGCACATGCCTGTAATGCCAGCTCCTCGGAAGGCTGAAGCGGAAGGATCAATGGAACCCAGCAGGTCGAGGTTGCGGTGGCCGGGAGAGGCCACTGCCTTCGGGCGCGGATCCCAGAGTGAGACTCCAACTCAGGCCAGAGCCCACGGTACAGAGAAATCTGAACAGTTATTTGCTGGAGTGGAACTATGGCCTTAAGGACATTTTACTGAAACCTGCTAGCTATTAATGATGAATGTTTCATTGCCTTAAATGGTGGACAACCAAACTCTTCGACGACCAAAATATGAAATGCAAATTTCCAAGTGTAACTTATATTCAGATGAAAAAACATGCAGTCATATACATAAAAATTGTTGCACTCTGTGCCAGGTAACAGCAGTTATTTCAATCTACCCTGTACGAATGTGGAGGTGGGGGGAGTCTAAGTTAAGGAACATCAAAACATCATAGATATATGCTTCATCTTCTTCTTTCTGACCTGTCT
>NW_007061164.1:0-1505 GCF_000164805.1 Carlito syrichta | reverse complement strand
TTTTAAAAATTTTTTAAATTTTTCTTTCTGAATTGGTGTCTCACTCTGTCACCCAGACCGGAGTGCAGTGGCCGCTCCCAGCCAACACAGCCTCGACCTGTTGGGCTCCAGCGATCCTTCCCCCTCAGCCGTCCAAGTAGCTAGAACGACAGGCATGCACTACCACGCCTGGCTGATTTTTTGATTTATTGTAGAGATGATGTCTCACCAAGTTGCCCGGGTGAGTCTCAAACCCGTGGGCTCAAGGCAATCCACTCACCTCAGCCTCCCAAAGCACGGGATTACCGAGCCTGGCTGAGGAAGGATTATTTGAACTCAGGAGTTTGAGTCCAGCCTAGGCAGCATAGAAAGAACACAATCTCTAAAAAATAAATAAATAGCTAAACATAGAATTTAAAAAAAAAAAAAACTCTCCAGCTTAGGAAGACAAATCAGGGGACTCACCATCAGACTTCCCCTGTAATGTCTATAGAATTAAATGAATTCTTCTCTTCTCAAGGTTCCCAAATATTCTGAGCTTCTTGAGTCTGCCAGAAACTGCCATTTCTAACTAACCTTTAAGACTGGGATTTCTTTAAGCCAGGTACCATGCTGGTTTTCTCTAAAGGACTTACTGGCTCCATGAAGTCAACCTTAATGCATTAAAATGGTCTGGTCATATCTGATTCAATGTACATCATTCTCAAAACTGACATTCAGGTCAAGTCTTGGTAATATAACCAATGTTTCCAATCATGTCCTGCTACAAGGATAACATTCTTATTGAATTTATGTAACTAACCATATTGCTATGAAAATCAGAATGTTCAATAAGAGTTATTGAATATTGGAAGACTCAGATAGGGAGAAAAAGATAATCATTTCAAATCTGTTTCCAAAATATAATTTACCAGATTGCTGGAAGCTATATTACTTAAATAAAAAAAGAGAAAAAATACTCTTTAAGACTGGAAAACAAAACATTAAAGAACCAGCAATAGTTGTCATAAAAATTATAATTTTATATTTGTGATTCAATCAATTTCTTATTAGAGATTTGAAATTCTTATCAAGTTCAGTGATGTGACTTTCAAGTTCTCAGAACCTGTCCTTGTCAGTGTCTTTTCCATGAATCTCTTTGAAGATATACCAATTTTGTCTGTAGTTGATTTCAAGAAAACATCAGAGAAAGCAATAACTTATGCAAATGAAAAAAGATTTAAAATGGCCAGGGTCAGAGACCTGAAGAGAGTTCATTATAATGCAATTGACAAGAAAATTTGATTATTTCTGTGATTTATAACACTTTAAAGATAATAACTCAAATTATGACTGATAACATTATACCAGGACATATCAGATTTCTAGAAATTGTGTGCAATTTTCTTAATACTTATATTAATAACATATACCTAACAAATATAACATATTTATAGCAAATATAACAAAAATTCTATGTTTAGGATCACTTCTTATTTGACAGTGTTTCACATTAATTTAACATATCAAATAAGCCTAGTTTAACA
>NW_007061163.1:0-807 GCF_000164805.1 Carlito syrichta | reverse complement strand
CCATATATTAAAAGAAGGTGTTCGTTAAACAGAAACACACATAAACCATTAATCGATGGGATGAAAGTGCTGTGGCCAGATCCTCACAGGAACCACACCCTGTATTTTCCCCTGTAAGGAATGGTTTCAGTATTCACAAATTCCATGTCCATAACTTTATAGAAACATAACAATCGCAAATAATGAGAATCGACGATATATAAGAACATCCCCATTATTCCTTCATGGGACAATGAGGTGCCTGACCTCTGGGAAATTCTCCTTTGACACAGACCATCATCATCACATGCTTGTTCATGGCACTTTTGGCCAGGATTGGTCACTCTCATCTTACCTGTTCATGTCGATCTACCAGATCATCTGGTCTCCAGCCCATCCGCTGCCACTGTGTGGACTGTCACTGGTGCCTCCTCTATGTGACTTCCACGTGACTCTTGCAAACTTGGCCACAGACCTAAAGCCCAAGTAGCAAATAATACAGAGCAGTGGTGCTCAACCCAGGCAGCCCATTAGAATCATTTGGACTGCTAAAATGTCTCCATGCCCAGGCCCTACTTAGATCAGTTAAATCAAAGTCTCTGGGGGAGCTGATGGGAACCCAATCTTCAGAGAATTAAGAGCTTGCCAGGTGGTTCCAATGAGCTGTCAAGATCGGGAAGAGAGCCCAACTTGGTAAAGAACCTCAACCAAACATCCTGGAAGAATATGGACTGTATTTGCCAAACAAATAAGTTTCACCACTATTCCTATCAAAATGCAATAAAAGCGCTCAAGTAAAGCATTTAGGACTGATGAAACAAAATGAAT
>NW_007061162.1:0-646 GCF_000164805.1 Carlito syrichta | reverse complement strand
TGAGTTGACAAGATACTCCCCAACCCAGCTTTGGCTGTCCTTTCTATGTTTGCAGTAATCATTCCCTAAAGCTCTTTGTAAGGTCGACCCTCTGTCTCTGTGCTGTCATGGCTTGAAAAGGATTGTCCACAGTAGGAAGATCTGTTCAGCATGAGAGTTTTCCACTTGGGCCCTGTTGTTTATGCTTCTGCTGGTCTCCAGCAGCCACTTAGCACCAAATCCCTTCCCTTCATCACCTTGCTTTATCAGACAGGTGGCCTGAACTTATTCTGTGAACATTAGTAGCTCTGCAAGGTCAGTAAGAGTGTTTGGCTTTCAAAGTAGTCACTTACTGGTCCTTCATATTTTTGAAGCCAAATTAATGTCTCAGCTGTTGTGTTCTGGTTTTATTTTCCTCCTCAGCCTGTGTATTCCTAAGACACCTCCTCATCATGTACACATATGACTTATTTTTCCTCATTAAGGAGACTTGAGGGACCATTCTCACAAATGCCAGCTTAGTGAGGCACAAGCTTTGATTTTAAAATGAGTTAGCAAAGAGTGACAGATATGTATCCACATTAAAGGACATTAACTTCCTTTTCCCCCATTTTACAGTGTATTTACTCCCTTTCCCAAATTTCTTAAAGGGCCCCTGCCCATAATG
>NW_007061161.1:0-1006 GCF_000164805.1 Carlito syrichta | reverse complement strand
GTTACAGAGGAGATACAATAGGTCCCCAGGAGATATGGAGGGAGGTATGAGAAAAAGCTGTGTAGTGACTTTCTAAATCTTGTAAGTCCTCGATTCTCTGAGGTCAGAGCCTTAGAGTACATGACACCTTGCCTAGACTAACATGAGTTGACTTCTGGTCCTCACAACACAATGTTCATGGCACCAGTTGATTTCTTAGAACAAAAACCAGGTGCATCAAGTAGCCATCTGTGAGCATAAAGCCTCTGAGCCTTAGTCATAGATGACACTGAATTCTGGGATCACTCTGTATTGGCCATTTATTTCCTTCCATTTAAATGATCACCCTATAGCGGGACTGCCATGTATTACACAGTGATTCATGGAGCTACTTTGTCCCTGGTGGTGAATATGTCAGAATATCTTCCCGCAGCGGGCCAGAGAATCAGTGATGTCAATGATCATGATAGTGCCGTGTGAAAAGTCTATAACAGGGCATAGGTTGGTGTTCTAGATTTCCAGAGATACCACCTTATTTCATTTTCACTAACTTTGACAACAGCAACAAGAATCAAGACTTTGCAAAAACAATCACATAAGACAGGTAAACATGAGCTTAATTTGGGTAATTTGCACTGGAAGCCTGCGGGGATAAAGTCTTGTTCACTTGGCACATCATTAGCATTTTATGAATGTGAATCTCTTCCCAAGGGTCCTGCCAGTCCTTGCTACCTCTCACTACCATTTTGAAAGTTAAAAATCAGGCAAGAGAGATAGGGCAATTTGTCATCTTGCCTGGGAATCAGCTTAATTTAGAGCTGACCATGGAACAGCATTCTGGGTAAATTTTTCCCTGACAAGGTTTCAAAAGTGACATATTAGAGGGACACACACACATACACACAAAAACAGGAATTATTTTTGGAGAGCGGGCCCCTTGCAGTACAGAACTCCCCTGCTAGGTAAGTGTTCTAGGTATCCATGGGCATCAGAGTACCAGCTAGTATTGCTTTGAGAGACTGCTTTT
>NW_007061160.1:0-936 GCF_000164805.1 Carlito syrichta | reverse complement strand
GGGCGGGCGCTCAGAGCTCCCTGTGCGACCTGCGGTGCCGGGTGCCGGCCGGCCGGGGAGAGAGCTGGAGGGAGCAGGGACCCAAAACTTCCCCGCACGCTGCAATACCTGGCCTTAGGAAATGAGGTAAAGTTTGTTGCTGGGTGGGCAGGGCAATGGAAGTCTCTTCCTGGAGAATGGCAAGGCAGTTTAAGCAGATCTGTTTTTCTCCGCTTGTCTGGGTCCTCTGATTTGGGGTCTCACGCTGAGTGCCTCAGCCAGGGTGGACCCGGAGTTCCAGAGCTCCAAAGTTCCAAAGGGCAGGCTCTAGACAGCGAGAGTGGCGCTGGGACCCAACAGAGGACTTCAGCCAGAAATGGAACCAGCGTCTCTGAGGGGCGGGTGCCCAGAGCCTCCCTGTGTGACCGGCGGCTTGATGCCGGGTGCCCGGGCTGGAGACAATGCAGCCGGGGAGGGATCTGGAGGGGGCTGGGACCGGAGACTTCCACTCACGAGTAGAACGGCAGCAGTGGGGCGGGGGCGCAATATCTGGCCTTGCGTGGGACTGAAGTTCCCGGGCCTGCCCCCAGCGCGGTTGGTGGTGGGCTGGGGGATGGGGGTAGCGAAGTGATAGCCTTTTTGGGGAACTCACGTTCAGAGAATCTCACAAGTTCACCTATGCCGTCGCCATCTTGCCCCGTCTCCCCAGGTATCTTTTTTATAGAGTGATTTGAGTTCTTCAGGGTATATTCCCAGTAGGGGGATTGCAGGGTCATATGAGAGGTTGATGTTTAGAGCTTTCAGGAATCACCACACTGCTTTCCACAGAGGTTGCACTAATTTACACTCCCACCAACAGTGTAGAAGTGTTCCCTTTTTGCCACACCCTCTCCAGCAGCTGTTATTTTTTGAGTTGTTGATAATTGCCATTCTGACTGGGGTTAGGTGGTATCTCAA
>NW_007061159.1:2584-3811 GCF_000164805.1 Carlito syrichta | reverse complement strand
CTGTAACTTTTCTAGAATGACAAACAATCCGATTTTTGCTGTGGGTGGAAAGGGAGGCTCCTGCCTCTGACCCTCCTTTCGCCCATGAAGTGGATTGAGGGGCCTTCCCGTACCAAAAAACTGAAGGCTTTGTGCCTACAGCAGCAGCTGCTCCAGACCTCTCTGGCCCCGGGTCTCTCTCTTTCTCTCTCACACCTCCCTCTTCCCTCTGGATGCTGGCCCTGCGGGTTGCTGCAGGGCTTCAAGTATGAGCTCAAGGACAACCCCAGGGTGACCAGGCCACCTTTGTCATGCACAGGACACCTGCCTATAACCCCTATGGCCAGTTCCAGTATGAGGACCTCCGGGTGGTCCAAGAACGCACACACAAGAGCACCAGCATACTCAAGGCCTCACTGAACGAACACTGCAAGAACCCCTACTCCACCAAGGATGAGAAGATCATGCTAGGCATCATTAGCAAGATGACCCTCACGCAGGTCTCCACCTGGTTCCCCAACGCACGCTTGCGCCTCAAGAAGGAGAACAAGTTGACGTGGGATGTGAGCAGCAAGGACCAGGAGGACTATGCCCTTTTTAGCAGTGACACGAATGGCGACCCAGAGAAGGCCGAGAATGACAATGAGATTGATTTGGAGAGCATCGACATCCACACGATGGCGACCAGAGCAACGAAGACAATGAGGACAAGACCGAGCTGTGCGAACATTGCAGACTCAGGACTCAGGCTCGCAGCTGGCGACAGCTGAGTAGCTCAAGCCCCAAGACTAGCCCCTGGACTCTGCCAAGGAGGGCCTGGAGCCCGGCAGCATGCGCCTGCTGAGCCCCAACTTTGCGGCGGGCGGCCTGCAGGGAGTGTCCCACAGCAAGCCCAAGATCTGGTCTCTGATGGAGACCACCAGGAGTCCCTCAGGCACACCCAAGACCTCACCGCCTCCGCCCACTGGCCCTACAGACCCGCACCAGCCCTCTGTGGGTGCTGCACCAGCAACCCGCCTTCCTGCCCAGCCACGAACTGTACACCTGCCACATTGGCTTGTCCTCCAACTTATATCAATATTTTTTATCATGAACAATAATTTTTCTGGATTTATTGTAAAGACAAGGTCTCACCAAGGTGCCTATGCTGGTCTTGAACCCCTGGCTCAGCAATCCTCTCGCCTCGTCCTCCCAAAGTGCTGGAATTACGGGCTTGAGCCACCATGCCCTGTCTAGCCAGTTGTTTTT
>NW_007061159.1:0-929 GCF_000164805.1 Carlito syrichta | reverse complement strand
GTGAATTCATATATAGGGTATCTACAAAAATGAGGATACACTGTACATAGCTAAATGTATTTCCACTACTTTCTCTTTCTGCCTGGTCAGTCATATTCCTTTCTTTCTTCAAAGCCCTGCCTATCCTGTCAAGAGAGATTTTGTTGATCTGTAACCTGCCTCTGATCATTGCCTTCTGTGCTCAATTTAGAGAATACTCTTGAGATCAATCAATCAATCAATTAACAACCAATACTAATGTAGTATTTGAAAGCAGTCAACAGGACTTTTGGGAGATATAGTGGGGAATAGATAAAGATAAAAAGCAATGCCTTCCCAAAAGTAGTTTACCAGTAGTTGTGGAGAAAAGGCTAACACATGAAACAGGTAAACAATGCTAAAAGTTACCTATGACTATTTATTTATATTTTTTTTAAAGATGTGGGATATAATTCAGGGTTAGGTATACAAACATTGATTATGCAGGTACCCTTGTTGATGAGGTATGCCCCTCCCTCCCTTAGCAGTTTCCCTCAAATGCCAACCTCACTGTCCCTCCACTGGCAGTTTCCCACTACTGCCAATCCCTTTCTTATAGTATTATGATAATTGTTCAAGGCCCACTTATGAATGAGAACATATGGTACTCTGGTCTTTGTTTTGGTGATAGATCACTGAGTATGATCAACTCTAAACCTATCCAAGTTGCTGTGAAGTCCATATGTTTGTTCTTCTTTATGGCTGCATAATATTCCATTGCATATATATACCACATTTTTTAAAATCCAGATCTCTGACTGTTTTAAGTAAATGTTGCACACTGTAAGTGCAATAGATGACTAGAAAAACTACCAGTGGGGTCTTTAAGAACAACTTTCCCAAGAAATGGAACTTACATAGGACTTTGAGGATGATAGAGTGGGTAGAGGACATATTTAAGGAGATATGAG
>NW_007061158.1:0-776 GCF_000164805.1 Carlito syrichta | reverse complement strand
CCACTTAATGGGCCGAGTGGAATGTTAGATAAGTTAGGTCCATACAGTCCCTGCGTATGAAGTAACTGAGCCGGCAGGCAAAGGGTTACATTAGCCCTTAAGTTTCCATCTCAAGGTATGCTTAGGAAAGCTTGTTTGCTTAACATTTACATAACATAACATGGTCATTATGGGACAACAAAAGCCAAACTTAAAGTTTTAAATATGAATGCTGCAAACCCATACAGTGAATGTGGGGTAGAAAATCATATACTAATTCTGGGAATTTATAAAATATCACAAGCTTATTATAGCAAGGCGGTTACTTTTATAAAAGTCTTTGTTCCCTGAAGGTTTACATAGCCACTGCGTGTAAATTATCACTGGGATAAAAACCGGTGATAGAGAGCAGCTGGCGCCTCTGAGTCTGCTGCCACCTTGTAGGAATGTCTGAAAGGGGCTTTATCACTTTATCATTTACATCCCGTTGTAAATGCAGAAGTTAGTCTATTAATTTGGGGCTGACAATGCTTAACCCAAGAGTTCTAAATACAAACACTGCTTAAAACCTGACATATGCCTAATTCTACGGGGTCTGAGGTAGGATTGAAAGTACTAAGATTTCATAAAATACATGAGGTAGGAATACACAAAATATATAGTTAACATGAGGCGGGGATATATGAAATATAGTGAACTAACTTTTACAGCAAATAAGTTTCTTGGTTTCTTGGATCTCTCAATAGCATGCTCTTAACCTAAATCTATTGTTGTCCTCTCAAATACCACACATGTTG
>NW_007061157.1:0-688 GCF_000164805.1 Carlito syrichta | reverse complement strand
GGCAGTGTGTGAGTGTTAAACAATAAGTCCCTTCCAAACTCCCCTCTAAGTTGTGACAGGCAAGCCACCCTTATGGTGGGCTCTGTATTAATTCATACCTGCTTGTATGCCAGAGCTGACTTATGCACAGTCGCGGTGACTATGTAAACCTTAGCTTCTAGTCAACATGTTCTTGAACCCAGGGTCCAGCTTATGCACAGTCACAATGACTGTGTGGACCTGAGCCCCCCAAGTAAATATGTTACAAGCGCCTCCAGTTATCTAACATTCCAGAAGACCTAATCAGTTCCACCCTGCCTGTCTGACTGTTAGTGGTCAGTCATGGTCACCTGGAGCCCGTGCCCACTCAAATCAAACACAAACCAACCAATCAGTATCTCTGTAACCACACTCATACAATTCCATCCAGTCCGGTGTGGGCAAGTCTGTAATGCCACCCCATTCCTTCCAAATTGTGTATAAAAAATGCTTGCAAACCTGAGTCGGGGCTCTCGTTCCTGTACACCTGCACCAGTAACAGACGTGAGCCCAGATTCGAGCCTGAATAAAGACCCTCGTGTGATTTGCATCAGAGCTGGCTCTTTGGAGGTCTCTCATATTCTGAATTCAGGTACAACATTTGGGGGCTTGTCCAGGATCCCAGAGACCCCCCCCAGCCCGGAGGGTCCCAGTGCCAGCAGGTAAGTGC
>NW_007061156.1:0-841 GCF_000164805.1 Carlito syrichta | reverse complement strand
GAGACTTGCCAAAGGCCTTTATCAGTGTAAGGAGGTTTTTGACAGATTCTCTGGGTTTTCAAAGTACACAATCATATCATCTGCAAAGAGAGATAATTTGACTTCCTCTTTTCCTATTTGGATACCCTGATTGCCTTCTCTTCTCTGATTGCTCGAGCCAGGACTTCCAATACTATGTTGAACAGGAGGGGTGAGAGTGGTCATCCTTGTCTTATTCTAGTTTTCAGGGGAAATGGTTCCAATTTTTGTCTGTTTAGGAGTATGCTGGCTGTGGGTTTCTCGCAGGTGGCTTTTACTATTTTGAGGTATGTTCCCCATATGCCTAGATGTTCGAGGGTTTTTATCAAGAAGGGGTGCTGGATTTTATCAAAAGCTTTTTCTGCATCTAATGATATAATCATGTGGTTTTTGTTTTGATATATGTTGATGTATTTAATTACATTTATGGTTTTATGAATGTTGAACCAGACTTGCATCCCAGGAATGAAGCCTACTTGGTCATGATGGATGATTTTTGAAATGTGTTGTTGAATCCAGTTCACTAGGATCTTGTTGAGAATTTTAGCATCTATGTTCATCAAAGATATTGGCCTGTAGTTCTCTTTCTTTGTTTGATCTTTACCTGGCTTGGGTATCAGTGTGATGTTGGCTTTGTAAAATGATTTGGGGAGAGTTCCATCTTTTTCAATCACCTGTAATACCTTCAGTAGTATTGGTATCAGCTCCTCCTTAAATGTCTTGTAGAATTCTGCTGGAAAGCCATCTGGACCAGGTCTTTTTTTTTGTAGGTAGTTTTCCTTTTACATAGTCAATTTCCTTGATTGTTATTGGTCTGTTTAGG
>NW_007061155.1:0-826 GCF_000164805.1 Carlito syrichta | reverse complement strand
GACGGTCTCACAGACACCACGGCCTCGACCTCTGAGCTCAGGTGATCCTTCCACCTCAGCCTTCCGGGTAGCTGGAAACGTAGATGCACGGCACCACACCTGGCTGATTTTTTTGATTTATTGTAGGGATGAGGTCTTGCCAAGTTGCCCGGGCCAGTCTTGAACCCCTGGACTCAGGCGATCTTCTTGCCTCTGTCTCCCAAAGTTCTGGGGTGACGGGCATGAGCCACTGCACCCGGCCAATAAGTGGGAGTTACAGCAAGACATCGCAAAGGCAGGTAGAAGGTCATAGTGGATGTTGAAGACTCAAAAGCTGGAGGGTGCATAGGAATGAAAAGTTACCTACCAGGTAAAGTGCACACAGGTGTGCTGGAGGGTACACTTAAAGACCAGCCTTTTTTACACTAACAGAACGTATCCACGTGAGCAAAAATCATGTGGACACCCTGAAGCTATTAAAAAAAATTTAACGGTGTGTTTAAGAACTGTATAGTGTATTTTATGTTATACTTTAATCTTAAAGTATTAAGTATCCTCCCAAAAGACGAGTTGTTTTCTCATAATAATCATGGAAATGAGAAATGTACTATAATCGTAGGACAGGTGAGTATGATATATTCATTGCCTTCCCGAGGAGCCCACAGACTCTCTTCAGGCCTGCTGTGATTGTCCCTGTTTTTCTGGTGTGAGGCGTTTCTGTTTCGTTCTGGTTTATTTTATTTTGTTTTTCCGAGTATTGTACGCTCTTCTTCACAGCTCTCATGATTCCCAAATCCTACTAAAGATTGGGTGGCCTAGAATTTTCGATGTTGTGAGGGAAAAAAAG
>NW_007061154.1:0-874 GCF_000164805.1 Carlito syrichta | reverse complement strand
GACAGGTATTCCTTTATAGAAATGCAAAATTGATCATACAAAGAGAGAAGGCATCTCTCTCTATAGATTGTACTGCATATGAAATAATAAAAGAATTCTCCATTTCTTTTTATCCAAGACATCTTTTTTTCTATAAATAGAAAATTATGTCTATTATTTTAATTAAGACAATGAACACTTTTGCAAGGGCCATTTAGTTCCTCAAAGTAGCACATTTTCTAATTTTCCAATACAGTGTTTTGGTTTGTTTTTTAGCTGTCTGTATTAGTCAGGGCCCTTTAGAGAGAGAGAGAGAGAGAGAGAGAGAGAGAGAGAGAGAGATTTATTATGGAAATTGGCTACATGATTATGAAGGCTGAGAAATCCAACCCCAACCATTGTCATCTGCAAGCTGGAGAACCAGGAAAGTCAGTGTTGCAATTTAGTCCAAGTCTGAAAGCCTAAGAACCAGAAGAGCCAATTATGTAAGTCCCACAGGCCCAACAATTATGACTTCAGATGTTAGAGACAGGAAGAGGTGAGAGCTGTGCCAGCTGAAGGAGAGAGAGAGAGAGAGAGAGAGAGAGATCATACTTTCTATGCCTTTTTGTTCTGTTTGGACCCTCAAAAGATTGGACGATCTGTGCCCATATTGGGGAGGAAGGATTTTCTTTAATCAGTCTACTTATTTGAATGTGAATCTCTTCTGAAAACTCCCTCACAGACACACTCAGAAATAATGTTTATCAGCTATCTGAGCATTCCTTCACCCAGTCAAGCTGACATATAAAATTACTCATTGTACTATCAAAGTCTACGTCTCTCTAAAATATGCATAGTAAACTCAACGTTGGCACAAAATTTATTTTCCTACAGAGTCTTCTAAGTGTTCTGG
>NW_007061153.1:0-810 GCF_000164805.1 Carlito syrichta | reverse complement strand
TATCACTAGATGCAGAAAAAGCTTTTGATAAAATCCAGCACCCCTTCTGATAAAAAACCCTTGAACATCTAGGCATACCGGGAACATACTTCAAGATATTAAAAGCCATCTACGAGAAACCCACAGCCAGCATACTCCTAAATGGACAAAAATTGGAACCAATTCCCGTGAAAACTGGAACTAGACAAGGATGCCCACTCTCTCCCCTCCTGTTCA
Organism: Carlito syrichta; assembly: GCF_000164805.1. Lineage (NCBI taxonomy): Eukaryota > Metazoa > Chordata > Mammalia > Primates > Tarsiidae > Carlito > Carlito syrichta. The sequence continues at coordinate 594 of NW_007061153.1, read as the reverse complement.
ACATAGTATTGGAAGTCCTGGCTAAAGCAATCAGAGAAGAGGAGGCAATCAGAGGTATTCAAATAGGAAAAGAGAAAGTCAAGTTATCTCTCTATGCAGATGATATGATGGTGTACCTTGAAAACCCAAGAGAATCTGTCAAAGGTCTCCTTACATTGTTAAAAGCCTTTGGCAAAGTCTCAGGATACAAAATAAATGTACAAAAGACAATCGCATTTCTCTACACCAATAATAAACAAATAGAAACCCAAATAAAAAACACAGTTCCATTCACAGTAGCCACAAAAAAAATGAAATACCTTGGCATCTTCCTAACCAGAGACGTGAAAGACCTTTACAATGAAAATTACAAAACACTGCTCAAAGAAATCAAAGCCGACATGAACAAGTGGAAAAATATCCCATGCTCATGGATCGGAAGAATCAACATTGTGAAGATGTCCATGTTACCTAAGGCAATCTACAAATTCAATGCAATACCCATTAAATTACCAACAACATTCTTCTCAGACCTAGAAAAAACAACACAGGAATTCATATGGAAACACAAACATCCAAGAATAGCCAGAACAATCCTCAGCAAAAAAAATAGAA
>NW_007061152.1:0-997 GCF_000164805.1 Carlito syrichta | reverse complement strand
CTCCATGTCCAGTCCCTTCCTACCCACTTGCAGCCTTCCCTCTCACAACACTGGGCTCACCTCCTCCCAGCACAGAACCCACCGGCTGCTCCTCACACCCCCTCTACCTCCAAAGCCTGCTGAGCCCCTGCACATGACTCTCCAACCAAAAAGTCCTTCATGGTCAATGACCTGGCTGGTCCCTCAAATCCTACAGGGCCATCTCACAACTTGGCTCTGAAGACATCCTTGATGGAGCCAAGTCAGCTGAACCCTAGGGACCCCACAGCAGCAGCTCTCCACTCCTCCCAACTCTCCACACAGCAGGGCCAGTGCTGTTTTCCATGTCCTGAACTCTTGAGCACAACCTCTTGTGAGCTTCTGCATTCCCAGAGCCTGGAAATATATCCAGCTCATGGTAGTCATTAGCAATTGTCCATAGAGAAAAAGAGAAGGTAATCTGGTATTTTGAAGAGAAATCACTTCTGGAGGTGGGGTGAGCCTGCATATCTCCACTTCTATTCTTATTTTTATTTATATGAATATATGGGGTAGGTGTGAAATTTTGTTACACGTACATAATATGAAGGGATCAGCTCAGGATATGTAGCTGTCCGTCAGCCAAATACAATACTTTTTTGGTTAAGTACACTCTATTCTGTGATTGAATATCAAAATGTATCCCTTCTATCTCACTGTATGTCTCTATGTTTCAACCCACTTCTTTCATCCTCTCCCCTACCCAGCCTCACCCTTCCTAGCGTATCTGTCTTCCCACTCACTAGCCTCCATGTGATCACACTTTTTGGCTCCCACAAATAAATGAGAACACCTTATTTTTGTCCTTTTTTCTGCTTTATTTCACTTAAGATAATGGTCAAGAGAGTTCCATCCATGTTGATGCAAATTACATCATTTTATTTTTGCATGGCCAAGTGACATTCCATCGTGTATATATACCATATTTTCTTTACCCATTTATTCGCTGATGGACACAGGTTGATTCTATAGCTTTCCT
>NW_007061151.1:0-784 GCF_000164805.1 Carlito syrichta | reverse complement strand
TAGGAAATCACAAGGAATCTAAAAAAAATCTCCTAGAAATAATAAGTGATTGTGCAAGGTAGAAGACACCAGATCAGCATATTGAAATCAACCCATATCCTATATACTAGCAATGAACACGTGGACACAATACTATTTTTTGCTTGCTCAAAAAAAAGGAAGCCGGGCTCGGTGGCTCAGCCTGTAATCCCATGCCTTGGGAGGCTGAGGTGAATGAATTGGCTGAGCCTGCAGGTTCGAGACCAGCCTGGGCAACTTGGCGAGACCCAGTCTCTATAATAAATCAAAAAAATTAACCAGGCATGGTGGCACACGTCTGTGGTTCCCACTACTTGGAAGGCTGAGTGGAAGAATCACCAGAGCCCAGCAGGTTGAGGCTGTGGTGGCCATGAGCATGCCCTTGCCCTCCAGCCTGGACAACAGAGGGAGACTCCGACTCAACAAAAAACCAAGAAAACACAATGCTACGTCAAAGAAGCCAGACCCAGAGGGCCTCCCCCCGTGTGCCTCTAAGTACATGAAATCCCCAGAACAAGCCAATCCATAGAGGCAGAAGGCAGTGGCTGGTGGGACAAGGAAAATAGGGAACAACATGGATGATTATGGGGTTTGTTGTGGGGGATGAAAATGTTCCCAAATCAACTGTAAGTCGCCCAGTCCCACAGATATTACAGGGTACCGCATTGTGGGCTTCAAAGCCCCAAGAGTACTGAATTCCATCTCAGTCAATTAAGAAGGCAATGACTGAGTTCTAGGAAATCCCAACAGCATCCATTCAAGAGTG
>NW_007061150.1:0-824 GCF_000164805.1 Carlito syrichta | reverse complement strand
ACCACATTTTTTTAATCCAGTCCTCTTTTGATGGGCAGCATGGTTGTTTACAGGTTCTTGCTATTGTGAACAACGCTGCGATAAACATACGTGTGCAGGTATCTTTTTTATAGAGTGATTTGTGTTCTTCAGGGTATATTCCCAGTAGGGAGATTGCAGGGTCATATGGAAGGTCAATTTTTAGAGCTTTTAGGAATCGCCACACTGCTTTCCGCAGAGGTTGCACTAGTTTACACTCCCACCAACTGTGTAGAAGTGTTCCATTTTCACCACACCCTCTCCAGCAGCTGTTATTTTTTGAGTTGTTGATAATTGCCATTCTGACTGGAGATAGGTGGTATCTCAGTGTGGTTTTGATTTGCATCTCCCTGATGATTAGTGAGGTTGAGCATTTCTTCATGTGTTTGTTGGCTGCTGAATGTCTTCTTTTGTGAAGTGTCTGTTCATGTCTTTTGCCCATTTTATAATGGGGTTGTTTGTTTTCTTCTTTTCAGTACGTTTCAGTTCCTTGTAGATCCAGGATGGTAAGCCTTTGTCAGACCTAGAGTTGGCAAATACTTTTTCCCAGTCTGTAGGCTGTCTCCCTGCTCTCTTGATGGTTTCTTTGGCTTTGCAGAAGCTTGTCAGTTTAATAAGGTCCCATTTGTCTATCTTCTCTCTTAAGTCCTGTGGGTTTCGGGTTTTGTACAGGAATTGGATGCCAGTTCCGATTTCCATGAGAGTATTTCCTTCCTTTTCTAAGGTTCTTATGGTTTGAGGTTTTACATTTAGGTCTCTGATCCATTTGTAGTTAACCTTTGTGCATGGGGATAGATAGGGGTCCT
>NW_007061149.1:0-712 GCF_000164805.1 Carlito syrichta | reverse complement strand
CTGCAAGCTGGTGAGTTAAGCTCTAATATCCACAGAAAAGGAAGCTACAAGTCAGAGCTGCGGCTCACATTGTCCAACAGCATTCTCTAATTATATCAGTCTTGCTTCTGCAACAATATTAATAAAGATTTGTTTCTGGGGTTTCTGCCTCCTTCCAGATTCTAAAAGCCATACTCACTCAAATACTTGATGATCTACTAACACAGCAACGTGCCAAAGATAGCTAGCCTTCCAAAAAGAGTCCATCTCTAAACACAGGCCACTAGTATAAATAGGAAAGAGGAATGCAGTAATTTATAATGAGAAAATATTTCTATATAACTGCATATTTTTGAAATATTCCCTGGATTAATAGGGAATTTATACATTTAATAAACTTTTTTACTTTAGAATAGTTTTAGAGTTACAGAAAAGTTGTAAAGATAATACAGTATTTCCGTATACCCCATACCCAGTAATCATGTTATTGCCATCTTACACTAATATAGTTGTCAAAATTAAACCAACACTAATACATTATTTTAACTGAAGTTTATGTTTTACTCAGATTTCTTTTTTTTTTTCTTCCTAATGTAGGATACCACAGTGCATTTAATCATGTCTCTTAAGGTTCCTTTTGGCTGTAACAGTTTCTCAGACTTTGCTACCGTTTCTCAAACTTGTTATTCATGACCTTGACAGTTTTGAGGAATCACATTGGTCAGGTATTTTG
>NW_007061148.1:0-772 GCF_000164805.1 Carlito syrichta | reverse complement strand
GAATAAAATGGTGCTGGAAAGACAAGACAGTCATATACAGAAGGATGATACTGGACTCCATTTCTCACCATACATAAAAATTAACTCAAAATGGATTAAAGATTTAAATGTATGACCTAAAACTAAAAATGCTAGAAGAAAATGTAGGAAAATCTCTGCTGGACATGGTCTACGCAAAGAATGTACAAGACCTCAAAAGCGTAGGCAACAAAACCGAAACTAAACAAATGAAACTTAAACTAAAAAGCTTCAGTGCAGTGGAAAAAAATGATCAACAAAGTGAAGAAAAAACTTGTTCAATGGGAGAAAATATTTGCAAAAGTTTTGTTCAACAGGAGAATGATATCCAGAATATATAAAAAATTCAAATAACCCAACAGAGGAAAAAATCTAAATAACAAACAAAAAATAATTCATTAAAAAATTGGCAAAGCGTCACCCCCCTTGGGTCTCCTCCCATTGTGGGAGCTTTCTGTCCTCTGAATAAATCCTGCTTTCTCAAAAAAATAAAAATTAAAAATTAAAAAATGACCAAAGACATGAACAGACACATGCAAGTTACCACCCACAAGTATATGAAAAACTGCTCAACATTTCTCACCATCAAGGAAATGCAAATCAAAAACACAATGAGGTATCATCTTTCCCAAGTTTGAATGTCTATTATTAAAAAGACAAAAAGTAACAGATTTTGAAGATGCAGAGAAAAGGGAACTCATATACACTGTTGGTAGGAATATTGTTAGAAATGTAGTGTCGTTTCTATGGAAAA
>NW_007061147.1:0-909 GCF_000164805.1 Carlito syrichta | reverse complement strand
GGGGGCATTGTGTACAAACCCAACCCCAGTCAGGGTCTTTCCAGCAGTGATTTTTAATGGAAGAGCTAAGCGTGGGCCATACTGTTGTTCTTAGGCCTGGGGCTCAGGCTACTGCAAGGAGACCAGCAGCTCTGCTGTGCAAAACACTCTGCCCTGCCTCAAAGAGGAAGGCACATGGGGTGGAGAAGAAGAACAACCATCTCAGGTCTCTTCGTGGTTCGGTCAATTTCATGGAATAGTCCTTGCCAAAAAGTCAAAAGTTGCTGGCAGAGGACTCAGGCATCTATCAAAACCAGCCAGCCCAGGCTGAGGCTCTCTCTCAGAACACAAATCACTCCCTGGCAAGTCAAGAAAGAAAGAGATGCATCTGAAATCAGAACACCATGGGGAGGAAGGACAGAGGAGGCCATAGACAGGCAGGTGAAAAAAGCAAGAGAAGAAATATTCTAGAATGGAAGACAAAGCCCTCCAAGAGCCCCAAGAGGTGTGCCCATTGAGTGTGGGTGTGGTTGTACACATTCCAATTTTAGCAAGGAGTAACAACAGATTTGCTCATCTCCCCACCTGACAATCCTCCTGTGTCTCCCCAGAAGGCAAGAATGACTCAAACCAGACAATCACACCTTAAAACAGACAAAGGTGAAATGCAAGCCAGGCTTGGGAAAGCTCCCAGCGCACATCTGAGCAGGCACACTGCTGGGATAGCTGCCAGGATGATTGGGGAGTGGCTGCTACCCCACAACAGGACCTCTTTAACCAGGGGCAGGGCCTGCCACCTTATGACCTGATTTCACTTTTCAGTGGCACAGAACACACCCTGCCACATTGCAAATCTGATAAGCCATGGAGGCCCCATGAGGCCAAGGAAGAGGCCAATCCCTTTGATGAAAGACTGGGCCACGGCCACTG
>NW_007061146.1:0-680 GCF_000164805.1 Carlito syrichta | reverse complement strand
TGGAACTTTGTGGAGCTCAGGAAGAAAAAAAAAACTGAAGGTGGATCACAGGGAGGAGAGTTTGATGGCCCTTTTTTTTCCAAGTTGCTGGGCGGGTGTCAGACAGGCCTGTGAGCGTCCCCTTGAGCCACAGCGCCATCGTGAGGACATAGTTTCATGGACGAGTCGGAAAGATCTTTGCAATGCCCTAGCCCTTGAGGAAGCAAGGATTGAACGGAACTGGCAGAAGCCAGAGCAAGGTGCGGAAATTTGGGGAATTTCTGAGGAATGAGGGACCAAGACTGAGTCAGCAGCTTCCAAGAGGTCTCGGCACAGGCAGGAGGGGGGCAGGGTTTCAGTTTCCTCAGAGTTTGAGTAGTTCTAGAGCATGCCATTTGCAGTCAAGAGCAGGCCTTGAGGCATTTATCATAGAAAGAGGGTACTAGGAGTTGTAGGCATCTTGTTTCTTTTTTTGTGTGAATTCTCACTCTTGTCGCCCAGGCTAGAGTGCAGTGAGGTGCTCATGGGCATCGCAGACTCCAACTGGTGGACTCAGGCTATGCCCCCGACTCAGACTTCCTTGTAGCTGGAAGGAATTTTAGATGCACGCCACCATGTCGGGCTCACAGGTTAACTGACGAATCATTCCAAGTTGTGCCTGAAAATGATAAGACCCACGACTCGTTATCCCCTGGAGAACT
>NW_007061145.1:0-777 GCF_000164805.1 Carlito syrichta | reverse complement strand
TTTACAATGATTGGTCAGAGCCGGGCTCGGTGGCTCAGCCTGTAATCCCAGCACTTTGGGAGGCTGAGATGAGTGGATTGCCTGAGCCCGTGGGTTTGAGACCTGCCTGGGCAACTTGGTGAGACCTCATCTCTACAATTAATCAAAAATTAGCTGGGCGTGATAGCGCACGCCTGTGGTTCTGGCTACTTGGAAGGCTGAGGTGGAAGGATCACCGGAGTTGAGCAGGTCGAGGCTGCGGTGGCCAAGACTGGCCACTGCACTCCAGTCTGGGTGACAGAGTGAGACTCCAAATAAAAAAAAATGATTGGTCTGTTTCATTTGCCTTCTGAGGATAATTCAGGAACTGGAACATAGGGCATTGTCAGTGGTATGTTTGGGGCTCCCAGACAAGAATATGTAGTACTTGATATTATTCAGCCTCAACTTTTAGTTAGATGCACACATTTATCTTAAATTAATTTTATTACTTTTTTTATTCAGCTATTTTAATGATAGTTATACTGTAAAGCTACTATTGATGAGAAACCCATATATACAGCAAGTAGATTTTAACAGCCAAATGTTTTTGTTTTGCTGTAGCCTATCATTCTATCAAATACATGAATATGAAGTTTCCAAGAAAATAGATCCTGTATTCCCATGTTAAAGAATTTATCTTAAAAATAACCAAATAAAAATGAGATACATGACAGTAAGTCAAACATTTAAAAACACTTCAGCCAAGCTCGGTGGCTCAGCCTGTAATCCCACGCCTTTGGGAGGCTGAGGTGAGTG
>NW_007061144.1:0-749 GCF_000164805.1 Carlito syrichta | reverse complement strand
AGTATATAGGAAATATGTTTGATTTCAATATGCTGATCTGGTGTCTTGTACCTTGCACAAATCACTTATTATTTCTAGAGTCTTCTTGTGATTTCCTATAAACGTGTTGTGTGCAATTAGGGCCACTTTTACTTCTTCTTTTCCTGTCTGTATGCTTTTAATTTCTTTCTTTTTCCCCCCTGTTGAACTTGCTAGAGCGTCAAGCTCCATGTTGAGTGAGAGCTGTGAGTACAGACATTTTGCCTTGTTCCTGATCATAGGGGGAAAGCATTTATTCTTTCATTATTTGTCAAATGTCAGCTGATGGTTTTTTATTCATGGCCCTTGTCACCATGAGGAAATTACCATTTTCTTATTTTTGGGAGCGTGTTGGTCATAGATAGATGATGATTTTGTTAAATGCTTTTTGTTCTGTATAGATTCATACAATTGTGTGATTTTTCTTCTGTGGCTTGTGGACGTAGATTACATTGATTGATTTTTTAAAAAATTGAATCAGCCTATATCTCTGGAATAAACCTTACTTGGTCATGGTGTATAATTCTTTCCAGATTTTGCTGATTTTTTTTTTTGAGTGGGAGTCTCACTCTGTCACCAAGACTGGAGTGCAGTGGCCACTCTCGGCCACCGCAGCCTCGACCTGTTGGACTCAGGCGATCCTTCCGCCTCAGCCTTCCGAGTAGCTGGAATTACAGGCATGCGCTGCCATGCCCGGCTAATTTTTTGATTTTATTGTAGAGATGAGGTCG
>NW_007061143.1:0-808 GCF_000164805.1 Carlito syrichta | reverse complement strand
CGGGTTCGAGACAAACCTGGGCAACTTGGGGAGTCCTCATCTCTACAATAAATCAAAAAATCAGCCTGGCGTGGTCGCACATGCCTGTAATGCCAGCTCCTCGGAAGGCTGAAGCGGAAGGAGCAATGGAGCCCAGCAGGTCGAGGTTGCGGTGGCCGGGAGAGGCCACTGCATTCCGGTGCGGATCACAGAGTGAGACTCCAACTCAGCCCAGAGCCCACGGTACAGAAAAATGTGAACGGTTGTTTGCTGGAGTGGAACTATGGCCTTCAAAACATTTTACTGAAACCTGCTACTTATTAATGATGAATGGTTCTTTGCCTTAAATGGTGGACAACCAAACTCTTCGACAACCAAAATATGAAATTCAAATTTCCAACTGTAAATTATATTCAGATGAAAAAACATGCAGTAATATCCATAAGAATTGTTGTCCTCTGTGCCAGGTAACAGCAGTTATCTCAATCTACCCTGTACAATTGTGGAGATGGGGGGAATCTAAGCTAAGGGATATCAAAACATCGTAGATATATGCTTCATCTTCTTCTTTCTGACCTGTCTTCCTCCTCCCATGTTTTGAAAACACTTTTCACTTTTTGTAAAATTATGTACTCAAAAGTGAACAATTTAAACCTGAGTTCAAAGGTGAACAAACACAGTTTAGTAGATTCGTGCTCTACAACAGTACATTGAAGGAGTTTATGAAATGTGCCTTTCGGTGTGGAAGAGAGAGGCTCAAAGGTAGAAGTCACATACCCACTGTCCTATGCAGTGGGCCATGACTTGGCTAGGAGGATGTGGATCGAAT
>NW_007061142.1:0-775 GCF_000164805.1 Carlito syrichta | reverse complement strand
GGGTTCGAGACCCACCTGGGCAGCGAGACCTCATCTCTACAATAAATCAAAAAATCAGTCGGGCATAGTAGCGCATGCCTGTAATTCCGGCTACTTGGAAGGCTGAGGCGGAAGGATCACCGGAGCCCAGCAGGTTGAGGCTGCGGTGGCCGGGAGCAGCCACTGCATCCAGTCTGGGTGACAGTGAGACTCCAACTCAAATAATAATAATAATAATAAAATAAAATAAAAATAAATAAAAATAAAAAGCTCATGATACTGGTAATTTCACATCTATGATACCTTCGCTTATAAAAAGTTACTCTGGGCCGGGCTCGGTGGCTCAGCCTGTAATCCCGCGCCTTTGGGAGGCTGAGGTGAGTGGATTGCCTGAGCCCGCGGGTTCGAGACCCGCCTGGGCAGCGAGACCTCATCTCTACAATAAATCAAAAAATCAGCCGGGCGTGGTAGCGCATGCCTATAATTCCGGCTACCTGGAAGGCTGAGGCGGAAGGATCGCCAGAGTCCAGCAGGTCGAGGCTGCGGTGGCCGGAAGCGGCCACTGCACTCCAGTCTGGGTGACAGAGTGAGACTTCCACTCAAAAAAAAAAAAAGTTACTCTGGAAGTTTTTTGTCATTGAATATGCTTATTTTATATTAATCATATAATTCATAAATTCTACTAATATTTATAATTTGTTTTCAGAAGAAAAAGTTACCTGAATAGTTGAATTTGTAAACCAACAGTACACTGATAGCCTCTACTGAATGAAATGTGTGTTTCTCCATCTTACAG
>NW_007061141.1:0-856 GCF_000164805.1 Carlito syrichta | reverse complement strand
CTGAATGACAGAGTGAGACAACCAGCTAAAAAAAAGTGTATATAAATATATATTTCTTATATTTATTTTATTTTACATGTATTATATGTATATTATTATATACATAGTGTGTATATATCTGTCTAATCTGATTACTTCACTTACTACCTCTATCTCTTAAGTCAAAACCCCCAACTTTCTTCCCTAAACTATTAGATTTTTTTCTCACGTGTTTCCTGGAAAGTAGCTGGAATGGCTTTTTAGAAATGTAAGTTAGGTCATGGCATTTCCTTGTTTTAGCAGAGTATCCCATCATCCTCATGATGAAAGCTTAACTCCTTACCATAGCCTGGATAGCGCTCCCTCTTAGCCTTCTTTTCTTTGCTTTGGTTTGCTTCTCTCTTTTCTTTTCTTTTTTTTTTTTTGAGTTGGAGTCTCACCCTGTCACCCAGACTGGAGTGCAGTGGCTGTTCCCGGCCACCGCAGCCTAGACCTGCTGGGCTCCAGTGAGTCTTCCTTCTCAGCCTTCCAAGTATCTGGAACTACAGGTGCACACTACCATGCACGGATGATTTTTTGTTTATTGTAGAGATAAGGGCTCACCAAGTTGCCCAGGCAGGTCTCGAACCCGCGGGCTCAGGCAATTCACTCACTTCAGCCTCCCAAAGGCACGGGATTACAGGCTGAGCCACCAAGCCCAGCTCCTTTTCTTTTTCAATACACCAAAATCTATTTTACTTCTATATACTAGCTATAAGCAATATGAAAGTAAAATTAAGAAGGCAATTCTGTGTAAAAAATAATAAACAGTAATACTATACTTAAGACTATATTTAACCAAAGTGTAAGATTTGCATGTGAAAAATTACAAAAGTGG
>NW_007061140.1:0-802 GCF_000164805.1 Carlito syrichta | reverse complement strand
TCACAATGGCAAGCAGTTTTTATGCACATTACAGAGGAGGGGAAAGAACTTTAAACTTGATTTTACATGATTGGGTGATTTCTCCTAATGGGTACGGGCACACTTGGTATTGGTTGGTGCCTTTCGTGGGTTGCCCGTGATTGACAGAAAACCACTTAACGGGAAGAGTGGAATGTTAGATAAGTTAGATCCATACAGACACTGCGTATATAGTAACGTGAGCGGACAGGTAAAGGGTTACATTAGCCCTTTAAGTTTACTAATCCATCCCAAGGTATGCTTAGGAAAGCTTGTTTGCTTAACATTTACATAACATAACATGGTCATTATGGGACAACAAAAGCCAAACTTAACAAAGTTTTAAATATGAATGCTGCAAACACATACAGTGAATGTGGGGTAGAAATTCATATACTAATTCTGGGAATTTATAAAATATCACAAACGTCTTATAGCAAGGCGGTTTTTGTAAAGGTCTCTGATTCTCTCAAGTTTACATAGCCACTGCGGGTAAATTAACACTGGGATGAAAACTGGTGATAAAGCCCACCTAGAGAGTAGCTGGCTCCTCAGAGTCTGCTTCAATCTCGTAGGAATGTCTGAAAGGGGCTTATTGCTTTATCATTTACATCCCGTTGTAAAAGCAGAAGTTAGCCTGGTAATTGGGGCTGACAATGCTTAACTCAAGAGTTCTAAATACAAACACTACTTAAGCCATTATACAATTGGTCACTACCCGGCACCCGACATATGCCTAATTCTACGGGGTCTGAGGTAGGATTCAAAGTACTAAGATTTCATT
>NW_007061139.1:0-767 GCF_000164805.1 Carlito syrichta | reverse complement strand
CATAGTACTAAAGAGTACTGAAGCAACACAGAAACAGGGCAATAAAATCGAGAAACAGTGTAAGTCAGAAGGTAAACAACAAACGTGATCTAAACCAACAGTTACAATGATAAAATCATAAGTCAAAATGAGCGAAAGAGAGAAGTGCAAGAGGGATAACAGATATACATACCAGCTATCAGGTGAAAAACAGTCACAGGATTGGGAAGAAGTGAAGAAAGACACGTAAGAAAGATTGCCTAAGGAGTACTGATAGCTACACAGACACAGGTCAATAAAATCGAGAGACAGTGTAGGTCAGAAGGTCAACAACAGACGTGATCTAAACTAACAGTTACAATGATAAAATCATAAGTCAAAATAAGCGAAAGGGAGAAGTGCAAGAGGGAAAACAGATATACATACCAACTATCAGGTGAGAGAGAGACACAGGGCTGGGAAGAAGTGAAAAAAGACAGGTAAGAAAGATTCCCTAAAGAATACTGATAGCTAAACAGAGACAGGCCAAAAAAATCAAGAAACAGTATAAGTCAGAAGGTAAACACCAAACGTAATCTAGACCAACAGTTTCAATGATAAAATCATAGGTCAAAATAAGCGATCAAACTAGAGTCACTTCTATGATCTCCGATTCCAGCCTCTCCCTTTTGTTTTTTGTTGCAGCATAGGGGTGGGGCTTTGTCTCCTGTTTCACACTGTTGCCTTAAAAGCTGAGGTAAAGTTTGTTGCTAGGTGGGCGGGGCAATGGAAGTCTGCCTGGAGAATGG
>NW_007061138.1:0-770 GCF_000164805.1 Carlito syrichta | reverse complement strand
GCCGGTTCCAGTTTTCATAAAGGAGTCTCCTGTGTTTCTGTGATGATTATAATTTGTTGTTTTACGTTTAGCTCTTTGATCCATTGAGAGTTAATGTGTATGGTGATAATGAGGGGTCCTGTTTGAATCTTGTTCATGTAGTCAGACTTTTCCCAGCAACATGTACTGAATAGTTTCTCCATTCCCCAGTGGTCCTGGAGGTTCCTTCAAAGATGAGTTCGGTGAGAATTTGAGGATTTCACTCTCTGTCCTGACCCATCAGCCTATGGACCTTTTCCAGTAGCAATACCAGGCTGTTTTGATTATTGTAAACTTATACTAAAGTTTCAAATGCGGAAAGTGAGAGTTCCTGCTGTGTATCTTTTGATAAGGATTCTTTCGGCTCTTCATGATTGTTTTAAATTTCATATGAATTCACTATTGTAATTTCCAGGTCTGAGAAGAATGATGTTAACTTATTGGTTTTGTCCCTGTTTCACTCGTTGGCCTAAACGGCTAATTTTTCAATTAAAACATGTGAGCAAAGTCAGGAAATCCAGCATGTCAGCTTGCCATTCAGGACATCAGCCTCAGAACTGTGACATCATAATGGGCGGGACCTGGACGACTGAGCAAGCCTTCAGTATCAAGGATTTATGTACAGTGCTCTGACAAGAGCGGAAGATATGGTGGATTTTCATTCCCAAGAATTGAAGGAAGCAAGGTGTTCACACCTATCCGAAAACGTCTGCACGGGTAAGTGGCCGTCCTAGGATCCAGTGGGCAATGTG
>NW_007061137.1:0-737 GCF_000164805.1 Carlito syrichta | reverse complement strand
TCATTAAAGTCAATAAATTGACAAAAACTCTAACGAGATCAACAAGAAAAAAGGAGAAGACACAAATTGCACATACAAATTTGACAATGTAAACGAAACAAATCAACAATCCAAGAAATACAAACTACCACAACTGGCGTAATATTACCCAGGTAATTTGAATAATTTGCTACAACTATGAAAGAAATTGAGTTTATAATTGCAAATTTCCAGTTTTGTAAGAAAAAGGCCTTTCTGCCTCCTCTGCCCCCCATGGCGCCCGTGGTTAGTATGGCTCCGCGTGAGGCCTCGGCTCCGGGAGGGAAAAAGCTTGTGGTGAAGGGGGGCAAAAAAAAGCAGTTTCTGAAGTTCACTCTTGATTGCACCCACCCTGTAGAAGATGGAATCATGGATGCAGCCAATTTTGAGCAGTTTTTGCAAGAGAGGATCAAAGTGAACGGAAAAGCTGGGAATCTCGGTGGAGGAGTTGTGACTATTGAAAGGAGCAAGAGCAAGATCATTGTGACTTCCGAGGTGCCTTTTTCCAAAAGGTATTTGTAATATCTCACCAAAAAATATTTGAAGACGAATAATCTACGTGATTGGTTGCGCGTAGTTGCTAACAGCAAAGAGAGTTACGAGTTGCGTTACTTCCAAATTAACCAGGATGAAGAAGAGGAGGAAGATGAGGATGAAAATTCATTTATCTTCAATATTTTGTATGAGTTCTTGAATAAAACTTGGGAACCAAAATGGTG
>NW_007061136.1:0-592 GCF_000164805.1 Carlito syrichta | reverse complement strand
TCCCTTTTCTGTTTCTCATAAGGACACTTGCCATTGGATTTAGGGTCCATCTGGAGAATCTATTATTCAAAAAAGTCCATGCTGAAAGTCTCAAATGTGTTATATCTGCAAAGATCCTTTCTTCAAATACAGTCACATTCAAAAGTTTCAGGTGTTAGGATGTAGATGTCTGTTATGGGGTCACCATTCAACCCACTCCAGGGCCTAGCACTTGGGGCTTGGAGGTCTTGCTCCAAGTTTCAGCTCCAAACTGTAGGCTTTACACACCACCTGTGCTGAACACAGGCTGGGACTTCTTGAGGAGAGGGCAGAGAGGGAACACCCTGCAGCTCCTTAGTTTTTGTGTCTTGACATAAGACAGTCTGAGTGAGGCCTTCTGGGCTCTGGTCGATCCCACACAAGGGTCTTTTGGCACCCTGAGCTCCAGGGGCTGGAAGTCCCTTCCTTTCTGCCACTTAGTGAAGATGGTACATGATTTTACTGCCTACCTCTTAAATCAGCATCTCCTCTAAGTTTTTCAAAGATTCTGGTCATTTTATTTAATAATTTTTTTTTTTTCTTAGATATTTTATTTTATTTTTATTTATTTATT
>NW_007061135.1:0-782 GCF_000164805.1 Carlito syrichta | reverse complement strand
CCACCTCCACCAAATTCACAGGACGCTGCCCACCCTGGAAGGATGTGCCGCCTGTTTCCCTCTGTCCTGCCCTGACTGAAAACCGCAGACACAGTGAGTGGCCTCTGTAACTTGTGCAGGAGACCACCCCGCAGCTCAATGCCTCCGTCCTGTGTACTCACACTCACACACTGGCACACACTCTCATTACTTCCCTCTGCTGGACTCCCTCAAGCCTGTTCTGGCAAGGCTAGGTGGATTCCCAGGGCCTTGTTGAAAGGGCACTGAGCCAGTGTCTTCTGATACACAACTAATATTGTACATGCAACGTCACACAACATTGGACCACCTGTATAACCTTAAACAACGCAAGACCAAAGAGCCATGTCCATAGACAAATGCAATGCCATACCCTAACACTAATTATTTTGAAATTGGGTGGAATCCTTCTGTAGAATAAGCCGCTATGCATATGCAAATAACTGAACAGCTGATGCTTATGTATTTTTAAAATTATAATTTCCAGGTTTGGAATCATGAAAGAATTAGACTGTTCTTTTTAACAAATTACCGGAAAATTGTGTTCAGACTTAAAAGTTAATTGTAACCTTTCCAACATCTTACATCTCTGGTGATTGTTTAGGTCGATAGAGTTATCGTTAAGCAAGGAAAGAAATGAGGCTGTGACCCACACATTAATTATGTTTATTTGTCTTGAGTATTTGAAAACAAAATGGTCACTCCTGCTGGATTATTTACCTAAGTTACTTCCTGAATATAATAATAATGGTATGTAACTAGTA
>NW_007061134.1:0-1163 GCF_000164805.1 Carlito syrichta | reverse complement strand
CTTGGTGCATGCTGCAACACATGAGTCTGAGTCTCGCGGTTTTCTTCTCATTTGGACTTCGGCTGTGCAGAGCGCCTCTGTTTGAACTAAGAGTTCTCTCATGGGACACGCTTTGCCCATGTGCAGCTCTACGCTGCCACCCAGGGGGCGATGGGAACCCCACTGTGGAGCAAGAAGGCAATACTTGGTGAATTCCCTGGGTGCATTCTGAACTGTATCTCCCTTTCAAATTTTTGTGTGGGAGGATACACAATTGCTCTGCCAAACGCATTGACGGAAAAGAGCTGACTGCCTTGGTGGTGCTTGTTTTGAATGTCCGTCTCCCTTGGAAAGTGCTGTGTGAGAAGTGTGCTGCACTGTGAGGTTCTGGCACTGAGTGTGCGTGCTGTCATTCCTCCTTCCCACTTGTTCCCTTTCGTGTATCTTACGCTCTACAGGGTGACTGCTTTGGCGTGCGGCTTGTCAACCTCTCCCATGCGGGAATGCTCATGTCCCCTGTGCCACAATGAGGGATCTGAGACATTCACAGGTACTTGTGGGAAGGCATTATGTGTGACCCGGGGGAGTTCTGAATTGCTATTTCTTGACACCTTCTCCTGTCAGGGAAAGCAATGAGACTGTGGATTGCTGGTCGGAGTGGCCTTTCTTAGGCCTGGGGTGCACGGGCACCTTCCTGGCTTAAGTCTGTGCCCAATGTGTGCTGCAGTGTCACCTCTTTGCTGTGACTATTATTCTTCATTGCCGCCTGCTGTAATACCTCATTCTCACTCTTTCCCCTTGATTTGTGTTCCTTTCCATAGAGGGCCTTTGCGTACGAGCGTGAAACCTCCGTGTTTCACGGAGAGAAATCTGCAAGGCATAGTGCCGCAATGAGTGACACAAGTGCTCCACAGTCACGAGCAGGAGAGCATTATGTGTGGATGGGGAGAATTCTAAGTTGTTTTTCCCTATGGCGTTTAAACCTAATAAGGACTACCAAGGCTGTGCCGTTTTCATTGCCGAGTAAGCACGGAGAGCCTCTGTTACACTGGGGGTGAAGCTGGGTCTTCCTGGGGACACGCTATTGAAGCCTGCGCTGCACTGCACTTCATTGGCAGTCTGTATACACTGGCTTTGTGCGTGCTCTCCTCCCTGATTCTCAGAGCTCTCCTGTATATGCACGA
>NW_007061133.1:0-826 GCF_000164805.1 Carlito syrichta | reverse complement strand
GTTCCCAGTAGGAGGATGGCAGGGTCGATTTTTAGATCGTTTAGGAATCACCAAATGCTTATCCACAGAGCTGGTCCGAGTTTACACTCCCACGAGCAGTGTAGAAGTGTTCCCTTTGTGTCATTTCCACGCCAGCATCTGTTGTTTTGGGAATGATTGATGATAGCCATCCTGACTGAAAATTGGTGACTCCTCAAGGTCGTTTTCACTTGCATTTTCGGATGACAAATGAGGCTGAGCTTTTTCCAATGTCTTTGGTGGCTGCTTGTATGTCTGCTGTTGAGATGGGTCTGTTCATATCTTTTGCTCACTGTGAAATGAGGCTGTTTGCTTTTTTCTTGTCGGCAAGTGGCAGTTCCTTGTAGTTCCGAGCTGATCATCCCTTGTCAGATGTACATTCGCAAATATGTTTTCCGCATCTGTGGGTTGCGTTTCTCTATGAGTCAGGGCCTCACTCTGATGCCCAGACGGTACTAGAGTGGTACAATCACACCTGACCACAGGGTAGACCTCCGGGGCTCAGGCAATCCTCCCAAGCGGCTGCAACGAAAAGCCTATGTCTCCAAGCCCAGCTCATTGATGACATTTTGGAGATAGAGATGAGGCTGCCTGATGTTACACAGTCATGTTTCAACTCCTGGGCTCCAGCAATCTTCCGTCCTCAGTCCGCCAAAGTGCTGGATGACAGGTGGGAGATTCCATGCCTGGCCTACCCTTAGCGGGAGTGGTTTTGGTCCACAATGAAGTGTGCTTTGATTGCGGGGATACGCTTCCTAGCTGTCCATAGCCAACGATTTAGCTTGCTTCCCTTAGGGTTCTATGAGTT
>NW_007061132.1:0-668 GCF_000164805.1 Carlito syrichta | reverse complement strand
TGCTTTAGCCAGGACTTCCATTACTATGTTGAACAGGAGGGGAGAGAGTGGGCATCCTTGTCTAGTTCCAGTTTTCAGGGGAATTGGTTTCAATTTTTTGTCCATTTAGGAGTATGCTGGCTGTGGGTTTCTCGTAGATGGCTTTTTACTATTTTGAGGTATGTTCCCCGTATGCCTAGATGTTCAAGGGTTTTTATCAAGAAGGGGTGCTGGATTTTATCAAAAGCTTTTTCTGCATCTAGTGATATGATCATGTGGTTTTTGTTTTGACATCTGTTGATGTATTTAATTACATTTATGGTTTTACGAATGTTGAACCAGCCTTGCATGCCGGGAATGAAGCCTACTTGGTCATGGTGGATGATTTTTGAGATGTATTGCTGAATCCGGTTTGCTAGGATCTTGTTGAGAATTTTAGCATCTATGTTCATCAAAGATATTAGCCTGTAGTTCTCTTTCTTTGTTGGATCTTTACCTGGCTTGGGTATCAATGTGATGTTGGCTTCGTAAAATGATTTGGGGAGAGTTCCATCTTTTTCAATCGCCTGGAATACCTTCAGTAGGATTGGTATCAGCTCCTCCTTGAATGTCTTGTAGAATTCTGCTGGAAAGCCATCTGGACCAGGGCTTTTTTTTTGTAGGAAGTTTTCTTATTACGTAGTCGATTC
>NW_007061131.1:1603-3716 GCF_000164805.1 Carlito syrichta | reverse complement strand
TGACCTCAAGTCACAAGTCAATGTTTTCTCAAATGCTAAGGATACCTGATTATAGCCTAAAATCATAGTGCCACCAGCACAGTGAGAAAACGTCAAAAATGTTACCAACACATTCTTGCATCTCCACTTGTCACTCCTGAAAAATTATACTTATTTCTAAAATGCAAAGACAAAAGACAAGGTAACCAGTATATTAAGAATTATGATTCCTTTTCTATTTTAGTAGCTACCAATACCATTCAGTTTTACTTTACAGAAGCCCTAAGAGTTTATTTAGAATGTAATGTATTATGTAAAAGTATTTACAATGTGGAAAAGATTCACACAGATATATTTTAATTAATAAACCCCTACTTGATTGTTAATACAATACGATTTATCACACTTTAATTTACTTAAAACCTTCAGTAATCCTGCTGTGCCATAAAAGGATTTGTGCCTGCTTTCTTCAAACAATGAGGTGAATTTGTGGGAGGCTGAGTTGAGCGGATTGCCTGAGCCCACAGGTTCGAGACCAGCTGAGCAACTTGTTGAGAACTCATTTCTACAATAAATCAAAAATCAGCCAGGCGTGGTATTGCATGCCTGTAGTTCTAGCTACTCGGAAGGCTGAGGTGGAAGGATCACCAGAGTCCAGCAAGTCGAGGCTGCGGTGGCCAGGAGCAGCCACTGCACACCAGTCTGGGTGACAGAGTGAGACTACAGCTCAAAAAAAAAAAAGAATTTCCTCCACAAAGGTCAACTTGAACTACCAAAAACAAAAGAAGGAACAAAACCAACCAACAAACTGAGGCACATTTTCTGTGTGAATGTATCTAAACTTTGGGCAAATAAATAACCCATATTACTAAGCACAAAGCTATTGAAACTGTTAGATTTATTTTCAGGAGCCACTGAGACCAAACAAAAATTGTAAGAAATAAAAAAAAAATACAAGGGAACTCAGGGTCAAATTAATCCACTAGACGATTATCTTTACTTTCTTTGAGTTGGAGTCTCACTCTGTCGCCCAGACTGGAGTGCAGTGGCCACTCCCGGCCACCACAGCCTCGACCTGCTGGGCTCCGGCGATCCTTCCGCCTCAGCCTTCCAAGTAGCCAGAATTGCAGGCATACGCTACCACGCCTGGCTGATTTTTTGATTTATTGTAGAGATGAGGTCTCGCTGCCCAGGCGGGTCTCGAACCCGCGGGCTCAGGCAACCCACTCACCTCAGCCTCCCAAAGGTGGACGATTATCTTAAAAGCAACATTCCCTGTAGAACAAAGTAATGAAACTATCTAAACACCCTTCTAGAAGTAACATTTGGATATGTCAAAAAAGAACCTAGAATAAATATATAAATAACAGTATGTTCTGTGCTAAGCCTGTAACAAAGAGGTTCCTTAGTGCCATAACACAAAGTACTGTCAGATCTCCATTTTTTACAAAGAAGCATGATGGTCTTTCACAATGGTTCAAACTGTATTTATAGTAACAGTGTAAAGACTTGAGATGAAAGACTTTAACAGTCAAAGCTACAGCTTGACATGAGTTACGGTTTTGATTTTGATTCTATTTGTGGTCTACAGATATAAGACAGAAGATACTTCCATGAGATTATGGAATCCTCTGAGACTCTACAACCTTAGAGAAGCGATAAAACTGATGAAAATGCATCTGGTTTGGGAACAGACTCCATATTACATGGTAATGCTCCAAGTTTAACAACTACGACTGCAGAAGACTATGGGGAAGGGGAGGAGGCAAAAGGCTGAAATTTCAGCAAGTGACTGGGCAGAAAGAAAAAAAACAAGGGGAAAAAAGATGCGCTAATACTGTTTGAAAATGGCAGCCTATTAATAATCACTGCATTCCTGAAAACATAGGCAAATCATACCAGCATTCCTTCCTACTTACGTTAAGGAAGCCCAACAAGCCCAAGAGTTACATTGCTCTTTGAGGAAAAGGAGGCCGCTTGATAGCTGAATATATATCTAAAATCAGTCCCTGGAGTTGCTACCAAGAGCTTACAGATTTGGAAATCATGTACTTTTCTCACTAAGAATGGAGAACAAATTATTTTCTCAACTGGAAATTCTTACTAACTCCAGAAAAATTATCCTTCTACATAT
>NW_007061131.1:0-888 GCF_000164805.1 Carlito syrichta | reverse complement strand
AAAAGAATGTGCTTTAGAAATTCAAATTCTGCCAGAATTGGTGGCTCAGCCTGTAATCCCATGCTTTGGGAGGCTGAGGTGAGTGGATTGCCTGAGCCCATGGGTTTGAGACCCGCCTGGGCAGGCGAGACCTCATCTCTACAATAAATCAAAAAATCTGCTGGGCGTGGTAGCACATGCCTTCGATTCTGGCTACTTGGAAGGCTGAGGCGGAAGGATCGCCGGAGCCCAGCAGGTCGAGGCTGCGGTGACCGGGAACAGCCACTGCACTCCAGTCTGGGTGACAGAGTGAGACTCCAACTCAAAAAAAAAAAGAAAAAATTTATAAATCAACTCGTTGTTCACTTGTTTAAAATAGACACTGAAACTCTATAATAGTATTTGATTGCCACTCCAAGAAACCTGAATAATGCATTTTGGAAGACTTGCACACATCCACACAATTCTGGATTAATAGCCAAGCAAACAATAAGTAATGTACTCCCCTCCAGCAAAAACTCAGTGAAACATCAATCTGACTTTTGCTTAACACTTACTGCTTAATGCTCACACATTCTCCAAAACTAAGTGTCCTCTCCCAGAGGCATTTCATTGGAGAATCTCAATCACCTGCTCATTCATCCACAGAAAGAGAAATTTAGTGATGAACAGGATCACAGAGAAGGGGAGAAATGATAACATACCCCACTATGAAATGAAGAGATGATGTAAAGGGGCCTGGTCACTCCAGCTACCGATAACTGGATTGCAATTAAAAGGGACTTTTGTCACTTCTTTGCTGGGCAATGGGGCCAATTACCTAAAACCCTTTGCTAGAATTTAGACCCATACCAGAGCAAGGTCCTTCAGGAAAACTCGGATGATTACTTTTGACAAATGTTCTACTTG
>NW_007061130.1:0-853 GCF_000164805.1 Carlito syrichta | reverse complement strand
CAGGCTGTTTTGATTACTGTAGCTTTATAGTAAAGTTTCAAGTCTGGAAATGTGTTACCTCTTGCTTGCTCTTTTTTTTTTTTTTTTTTTACTAAGGATTGTTTTGGCTATTTGTGGTCATTTATATTTCCATATGAATTTCTCTATTGTGATTTCCAGGTCTGAGAAGAATGATGTTGGTAACTTAATGGGTATTGGGTTGAATCTGTAGATTGCCTTTGGTAGGATGGACATTCTTACAATATTGATTCTTCCTATCCAAGAGCATGGAATATTTTCCATTTGTTTGTGTCTTTTTGGATTTCTTTGAGTAGTGTTTTGTTCTCATTGTCAAGGTCTTTCACTTCCCTGATTAGGAAGATGCTGAGGTATTTCTTTTTTTGTGGCTATTGTTAATGGGATCGTGCTTTTTAGTTGGGTGTCTGCCTGCTTGTTGTTGGTGTCTATGATTGCAACTGTCTTTATTTTACACATTTATATTGTACCCTAAGACTTTGCCAAATTCTTTATCAGTGCAAGCAGGTTTTTGACAGAGTCTCTTGGATTTTCAAGGTATAGGATCATATCATCAGCAAAGAGGGATAACTTGACTTCCTCTTTTCCTATTTGGATACCCCTGATTTCCTTCTTTTGTTTAATTGCCTGAGCTTGAACTTCTAACACAATATTGAACAAGAGGGGTGAGGGTGGGCAGCCTTGTCTTGTTCCAGTTTTGAAGGAAATGTTTCCAGTTTCTGTCCATTTAGCATTTTGTTAGCTGTGGGTTTATCATAGATGGCACTTACTATTTTGAAGTATGTTCCTTCTATACCTAGGTGTTTCAGGATTTTTATCAAGAAGGGATGCTGGATTT
>NW_007061129.1:0-784 GCF_000164805.1 Carlito syrichta | reverse complement strand
GAGGGATGGTCAGCAGACTACACTCCAATCTGCAACAGATTGGGACCCCAACTCAAAAGTAAGAGAAAGAGAGAGCGAGAAACCCAAAACCTGATGTCTTCACAGCTGAATTTTTTCAAGTAGCTAAAAAGCTAATATCAGTTTAATTCAAACTCTTCACAAAAATGGAAGAGGAGGGAATAATTTCCAAGTGACTACATGAGGCCAGAATTACTCTAACAGAAAGACAAGACACACACACACAAAGAAAGAACAACAACAAAAAAAAAACACAGCCCAATATCACTGATGAACACAGGCATAACAAAACATAGCAAAAAGCAAGTTAAATTCAACAATACATTTTTGCATATTGTTAGAATTAGCAATTGATTGCATTTTGGCCTTTTCTATATTCATTAATAAAGGGATATGTGTTTCTTAATTATATTCTCTACTTTTACAATCATAGAGCCTTAATTTTTTTTTTTTTTTTTTTTGGAGTTGGAGTCTCACTCTGTCACCCAGACTGGAGTACAGTGGCTGCTCCTGGCCACTGCAGCCTTGACATGCTGGGCTCCGCGATCCTTCCGCCTCAGCCTTCCAAGTAGCCAGAATTACAGGCATGTGCTACCACGCCTGGCTGATTTTTTGATTTATTGTAGAGATGAGGTCTCGCTGACCAGACAGGTCTCGACCCTGTGGGCTCAGGAAATCCACTCACCTCAGCCTCCAAAAGGCACGGGATTACAGGCTGAGCCACTGAACCCGGCTGAGACTTAATTTTTTAATAGAGGAAGTTTAT
>NW_007061128.1:0-862 GCF_000164805.1 Carlito syrichta | reverse complement strand
GAAACTGCTTCTTCAAAATCAAAAGTGATGCCTTTCTCAAAGTTACTCCAAAATACGCTGCATACACACACCCTTGTCAGATAACCTTACCTTTCCAGCTTGTTTTCCACTGATTCCTCTGAACACTGGGCCCGCCAGGCCACTCGCTATGCTGTGAATGTGATCCATGCTTTTCCACCTCTGACTTCCTTCCCCACCTGGCAGTCATTTTATCCCTTCCTCAAGATACATCTCATACAACCCCTCCAGCCTGGTCCTCCTACCTAGCTGAGTTTCCTTTTTTTCAAATAGAAAATATAGTTTATTTAAAAGTAAATTAGAGAGAGACGATTCACCTCCCCAAGGTGGGGGAAGTGGCCAAAGCCAGGAAGTGTGGCAACAGTCATAGCTCCAAGAGCACATGGCCACACCAGGGTCTAGCAAGGCAACAGCTGTTTCCTTTTATTTTAAGCCCTATGGTACAGTTCCCTCTATCTTTTATAAGATGATCTACATTCTAGCGATCATTTCCTAATAGAATTTGATATGGCTGACAATGCAAGTATGTCCTTTGAAACCTAAAACCAGGGTACGAGAGCGAGAATCAAGTCCAGTTACAGGGCCAAGGCACCACACATGGCTGCACCTCTCTTAGGGGCACGAGAGGCTTACATCATAGCATAGCCTGTGTGGCTGTGTCTTACCAGCACTTCCAAACACACTCTAAACTACAAGTCTGAGGACAGTGACTCTGTTGTTTATATTTGTGTCTACTGCAGAATATAGCATAGGACAATATGCATTAAATTGAGCAAATTATGCCCATTGCATCGTTATTTGGGAACAAACGTGTATATTATTAAATGTTTGAGAAAGTAGCTGA
>NW_007061127.1:0-985 GCF_000164805.1 Carlito syrichta | reverse complement strand
AAAAATGGGAATGGGAGAGCCAGAGGAACCTGGCCAGGAAGCCTTGGGAACTTCTGCCATTGGGAGTGGTTGGGGCTGGAGGGTGATGAGCTTGGGGGAACCTTCATATGTGGGGGAGCAGTGGAAAGGACTGGGGGAAGAAGGTTTACAGGAGAATGGATATTTTTCTTTCTTTCTTTCTTTCTTTCTTTCTTTCTTTCTTTCTTTCTTTCTTTCTTTGTTTCTTCCATTCTTTCTTTCTTTTTCCCTGTCTTCCTTCATTCCTTCCTTTCATTTGGCTTCTTGTAGAGACAAAGTCTCACCAAAATGCCCAGGCTTATCTCGAACCCAGGGGCTCAGGTCATCCTCTCGCCTCAGACTCCCAAAGCACTGGTGTGTCATGTGTGATCCCCCATGCTGGCCTTCACACTCCTCTTGGGGCCCCACCATGAGGTCTACTCCTTTCTGATGACCCTGGAACCCAGAGAGTTTGGCTGGAGTTGTCCCATGAACCATCCCTGCAGGAGTGCCTGGCACAGGGGTTAGTCTCCGCTGCGGGGCCTACACCTCTGCCTGCTTCATTCCCAGGTTGGACTCGGTTGCTCCTCCCTGGGGAAAGGGAGGGCGTGACTTTCAAACTTTTGGGGTGGTGGGGATGACTGGTCAACTCACAACTCTCTCCTCGGCACTTGGGGAGGACAAGACGGGAAGATGGCTGGAGGCCGGGAGCTCGAGACTAGGCTGGACAGCTTAGCAAGCCCTAAGCTCAAACCCAAGCAAAATTCAGGAAAATTTGGATGAGGGTAGGACTCAGAGGGAAGATCTCCTCTGGCACAAATTCAAGACCAGGCATGAAGACCAGAATTTTGACTAAATTGATAGCATGTGATCACAGCAATTTGCAGGACAAGGCTGAGACGATGGTCCATGTTGGGTGGTGTGAAAGCAGCCTGGGCAACTTAATGAGGAGAGAAAAGAAAGGAAGAAAGAAAGATAGAAACAAAGA
>NW_007061126.1:0-724 GCF_000164805.1 Carlito syrichta | reverse complement strand
TCTTCCTCATACTGCCATTTTCTGGTCTTGTTGTCACAATTACATTACTTGCCTAACTCTAGGAGTATTCTAAATTTTTTAGTACTAGAATAGGCTGTATAAGATAGGGAGCATTTGTTTCTTAAATGTTTGCTGAAGTTTCCATTTGAAACCTTGGAATTTAAGGTAACAAAACTTTAGTTGTTACTATTCAGATTTGCCATTTCATCTTACATTTTTGAAAATATTTTTTTAAAGATTAATTTTTATCTATGTGTTTAAATTTACTTACATAAAATATTCACAGCATTCTCTTACTTTATTTGCTATCTTTGTTTAGCATATTTATTACTATTACTTTATCTAGATTTCCTTTTCACTTTTCTAATTTCTTTTTTTTTTTTTTTTTGAGTTGGAGTCTCACTCTGTCGCCCAGACTGGAGTGCAGTGGCCGCTTCTGGCCACCGCAGCTTCGACCTGCTGGGCTCCAGCGATCCTTCCGCCTCAGCCTTCCGAGTAGCCTGAATTACAAGCGCGAGCTACCACGCCCAGCTCATTTTTTGATTTATTGTAGAGATGAGGTCTCGCCTGCCCAGGTGGGTATCCCGCGGGCTCAGGCAATCCACTCACCTCAGCCCCCCAAAGGCGTGGGATTACAGGCTGAGCCACTGAGCCCGGCTTCTAATTTCTTGAAAGAAATACTGCTAATAATTTGCACATTTTTTTTTCTTTCTAATATGAGTCT
>NW_007061125.1:0-797 GCF_000164805.1 Carlito syrichta | reverse complement strand
CAAGAGAAGTGGGTCTCTGTCCTTCCCGTTGGCTCCCGCGCATGGGTTTGGAGAAGGTTTCCTCGCAGTAGAGGCACTGTCTATGATCACAGCACTCTGAAATTCTCACTAACAGGTCTGGCTACTTTTCAAGGAGACTATGTGGCAAGAACAAATGCCAGGGTGCTCTCCGCAAAGTTGAGTGGTGAATGTTGGTGGTGAGAAGGAAAGGAAACTCATAGAACCCTAAGGGAAGCAAGCTAAATCGTTGGCTATGGACAGCTAGGAAGTGTATCCCCACAATCAAAGCACACCTCATTGTGCACCAAAACGACTCCTGCTAAGGGTAGGCCAGGCATGGAATCTCCCACCTCTCATCCAGCACTTTGGCAGACTGAGGACGGAAGATTGCTGGAGCCCAGGAGTTGAAACATGACTGTGTAACATCAGGCAGCCTCATCATCTCTATCTCCAAAATGTCATCAATGAGCTGGGCATGGAGACATAGGCTTTTCGTTGCAGCCGCTTGGGAGGATTGCCTGAGCCCCGGAGGTCTACCCTGTGGTCAGGTATGGTTGTACCACTCTAGTACCGTCTGGGCCTCAGAGTGAGGCCCTGACTCAAAGAGAAACGCAACCCACAGATGCGGAAAATATATTTGCGAATGTACATCTGACAAGGGATGATCAGCTCGGAACTACAAGGAACTGCCACTTGCCGACAAGAAAAAAACAAACAGCCTCATTTCACAGTGAGCAAAAGATAGGAAGAGACCCTTCTCAACAGCAGACATACAAGCAGCCACCAAAGACGTTGGA
>NW_007061124.1:0-898 GCF_000164805.1 Carlito syrichta | reverse complement strand
GCCAGTTGACTCAACTAGCTGATGTAACTAGTCTGCCAGTTGGATAGACAGCTGGCTTAACTAGCTCTCTACCAAGCTAGCTAGCTGGCTGTCAGCAGACTTACCTAGGTGACTTAATTAGCTAGACTGCTGGCGAGAAAACTGACTCAACTAGCTCGCTACCTAACTAACCAGGTTCAATCTGCTGACTTAACTGGCTGACTTATGCAGCTGGCCTGCTTGATAGTCAGCTGAATTAACCAGTTTGATATATAGATAGCCAACTGGCTAGTAAGCTGATTTAACTAGTCAACTTACCTAAGTAGCCAGCTGTCTAGCCAGCTGATGCTAGGAGCCAGTTATCAAGCTAGCCAGCCGGCAGGCCAGCTGACTTAACTATGTGACTTAACTAGATAGATAGCAGGATAGACAGTTGACAACTATCTAGCTACATAACTAGCCAGCTTTCTAGCCATCTGACTTAACTAGGTGACTTAACTAGCTAGCCAACTAGCTAGCTGGCTGACATAACTGCCTAGGTACCTAACTAGCCAGCTGCATATCCAGCTGACTTAACTAGCTACCTACCTACATAGCCTGCTGACTTGCCAGCTGACTTAACTACTTAGCTACATAGCTAACCAGCTGGCTATTGAGCTGAGTTAATTAGGTTAATTAACTAGTTAACTGTCCAGTCAGCTGACTTAACTAGTTAACTACCCAGCTAGGCAGATGGCTCACCAGCTGACTTAACTCACTAACTTAACTAGCTACAAGCTTATTTAACTAGCTGACTTAACCAGCTAGCTAGTTGGCTTAACTAACTAGCTTAACTAGGTTTCTACCTAGCTAGCTATCTAGTTAGTCATCTGAATTAACTAGCTGACATAACTAGCTAGTTAGCTGAAATAACTAGCTG
>NW_007061123.1:0-528 GCF_000164805.1 Carlito syrichta | reverse complement strand
CCTACTTCCAGACTTATGTAAGAATAACAAAGCTCTCTTTGTTGAAGCCTTGCAGTCAGGTTTTCAATTGCTTATAGTTTGCTTGTTTTGAGTGAGAGTTTCCCCCTCTCACCCAAGCTGGAGTGCAGTGGCACAATCACAGCCACCACAGCCTCAACCTGTTGGGCTCAGAGCAATCCTTCTGTGTCAGCCTTCCAAGGAGCTGGAACCATAGGCGTGAGCCGCCACACCCAGTTAATTTTTGTATTTACTGTAGAGATGAGGTCTCCCCAAGTTCTTCAGGCTGGTCTCGAACCCCTGGGCTCAGGCAACCCTCTCATATCCACCTTCCAAGTGTGGAGACACAGGCGTGAGCCACCATGTCCAGTCTCAATTGCTTATAGCTTGATACAACCATATCAAAAACTCTACCACAATTTTAGTTGTAAAAAAATTTCCTGGCCAAGTGCAGTGGCTCACACCTATAATCCCAGCACTTTGGGAGGCCAAGGTGAGAGGATTGCCTGAGCCCACAGGTTCGAGACCAGG
>NW_007061122.1:0-570 GCF_000164805.1 Carlito syrichta | reverse complement strand
CACCGCAGCCTCAACCTGCTGGGCTTCAGCGATCCTTCCGCCTCAGCCTTCCAAGTAGCCAGAACTACAGGCGTGCGCTACCACACCCGGCTAGTTTTTGATTTATTGTAGAGTTGTCAAATTGCGCGGGCGGGTCTCGAACCCGCGGGCTTAGGCAATCCACTTGCCTCGGCGTCCCAAAGTGCTGAGATTACAGGCTGAGCCATCGAGCCTGGCTGGATAATATATTTTATGGTAAATATTTTAGTATGTATCTCTAAAAGATAATAACTTATTACATCCAAAGAAAAAACTAATTTCTTATGTTAGAAGATATATTTTATTTTATTTTATTTATTTTTTTGAGTTGGGTCTCACTCTGTTGTTCAGGCTGGAGTTCAGTGGCACAATCACAGCTCACCACGTGCATCATCAAGCAAAGTAGTTAAATATGTTCCACAAATAATTGCATTGAAGCTAAAAATCTGGCCCTTGAATTAGTTTCTTATTTGATCATTTGGCACAAGAATCAAGAATGACAATTTGTTTCATAATATGAAAAGCTTAGCAGAATATGGAGCTGTGTGGGGG
>NW_007061121.1:0-882 GCF_000164805.1 Carlito syrichta | reverse complement strand
ATTATAATTGCTAGATTTATTTCAATGAATAGGTTGAGCTAACCATGTTAGCAAAAGTCATCTGCATATAAGGGAGCATTACAACCCTTTTCTTACTTAGGTCAGATATAACTGCCAGAAACTTGCTTGCCTTATTAATTTGTTCAGTTATTCAACTTTCAGAGTTCAAAGATACATTTACTAATAATAGGGTTCAATTAGATTTTTTAAAATAACTTTTCCCTAATAATTGATGATAGCATGGAGCTGCTATTCCTCCTGTGCTTAATTGGTGAAATTGCACTGATCTAGTGACCGGAATTAAACTGCTGAAAAATAACTTGGTCAGATTTATTCATTCAAGTTTTGAAGGCTGAGTTGCTATGGCACCAAAGATTAATTTTTTTTTAAAGTATGTTTAATTTCAGTGAAAACACTGGCACATCTCTTTTGGCATTCTGTAGATAAAAATAAAGTGGACCCTTTCCCTTTTTCTTGTCTTTTTTATGTTTAGCAAGTTGTTTTGGAATTCTTTTAAACATAAATGAAAAGACACAAATTTCACATATTTAAAGAGAATGGAAAAAGTAGTAAAAAGGTTTCATTGAAAGATTATAATTTGTAAAACAACAAATATGTTAGTCATTTAAAAAGTCTACGTTCTCCAACTTTTTAGAAAGATGGTGTCAGATAAGGAGTTAGTGACTCTTCTGGTAGTTTCAGTTTATAATTAGTCTTGAAGTTTAAAAGCAGGTTGCAGAATTGGGACAGTGGCAAGTCCTAATAGAAATCTTTTGGTGTCATTTCATTCCCCCAGATTCTAAAAGCATGTATTTTCTCTGTCACGGGAGAAGAAATTGCCAGGTCTCCTGAACTAGGATTGTTTCTGCCTTCAGGACACGG
>NW_007061120.1:0-632 GCF_000164805.1 Carlito syrichta | reverse complement strand
TCGCTCTCTCTCTCTCTCTCTCTCTCTCTCTCTCTCTCTCTCTCTCTCTCTCTCTCTCTCGTTAGCCAGGTGACTGCCCCTCCTCGTCAGACAGAAGACTGGAAGTTGTACTGACGACAGCAAAACCGAGCCTCTGGTATGGGGACAGCAGGCACAGTTGAGAAGGAGGTGACCGTGGCTGCTATATGGAAAAATGCGCACACCAAATGTGGAGACGCCTGTGCCCCACCAGCCTTCCCCCTCCACGGCGCTTCCATAGTGGCAAGGCCAGACAGCTACTGATGGCAGACTGGATGTGTGTGTTCCAGAGAATTTGATTAGGCTAAGAGAAAAGACATGAAATAATATGACACCAGGAGTTTCCTCACAGATGTACTAATGTAACAACCCTACGATGAAGACCGTAGTCGGTCACCCCCCTTGTGCATAGACAGCTTCCAACTCACTTTTTGGTGTCCGATTCTTAAATACAGAGCAGAGAGCAAAAGACCAATAGACTTTTAAGGGAAAATGTCTAATTCCAAAGACAAAGACCAAAACAAACTGGAAACTTAAAAAAGCAATTCAAAGGAAGCAAAGATTAAGCAAAGGAAACTCTCAAAAGAGGTATTATTAACATTCTTACTGAGAGA
>NW_007061119.1:0-795 GCF_000164805.1 Carlito syrichta | reverse complement strand
GGGGTGAAAATAGAGACACCTAGTCTACATTTATTCTTTGGTTTGATCACTCCTTGTGTGTCTTTTCCCATCAAATGAACTTTAGAGGAGGAAAATTAAACTTTTATCAAAAAGAAGGTACCTTAGAAATTTCAAATTATATCAATACAGTTATACCATGATTAGATCAAATAAAACATATTACTTTAAAGAATAGTAATATATACAGATGGACTACAGATAGCAATCTTTAAATTCCATCAGGTTGATGTTATTTACTAAATAAATCTCTGCAGGGAGATATGGCAATTCATGAATCATTATGTTAAAATATTTATAAATGAACAAATTTTCACTTGTTATAATATACACTGAAACTCTACTTGATTGCCACTCCAAGGAACCTGAATAATGCATTTCAGAAGACTTGCACACACCCACACAACTCTGGATTAATAGCCAAGCAAACAAGTATTGTACTCCACTCCAGCACAACTTCAGTGATAACATCAATCTGACCTTTGTTTAGCAATTACTGCTTACTTCTCACACATTCTCCACACCTAAGTGTCCTCTCCCAGAGGCATTTCATTGGAGAATCACTATCACCTGCTCATTCATCCACAGAATAAGAAATTTAGCGATGAACAGGAATACAGAGAAGGGGAGAAATGATAGCATAGCCCACTATGAAATTAGGAGAGAAGTAAAGGGGCCACTCTAGCTACCCGTAAGTGGATTGCAATTAAAAAGGACTTTTGTCACTTCTTTGCTGGGTAATATGGCAATTATCTAAAACCCTTGCTAGAATCCAGA
>NW_007061118.1:0-761 GCF_000164805.1 Carlito syrichta | reverse complement strand
TTCCCAGCATACAAACACAACAGGGAATACTTCATGTTTTTGTCAGTGCAAATGGAAAAGGTCTCCAAATAGATATTAGAAAGAACATTTAGATGAATATTACCTCAGTAGCATCAGTACTTGGGCTATACTAGACTTGTAGTAATGTCTGCTCTGGAGGACAAGAGGTAGAGAAGTCAACCCCTAGAGCGCCAAATTTTTTTCTAAGAAATATGAAAATTCAATTATATATCTAAAGAAAGTCCAAAATTCCTCAAAATAAATCCTACAATTAAATTAAATCTAACATCTAGTCAAAAATCGCCTGACTTTCAAAAAATCAGACACATGATCTATAGCGAGGAGAAAAAATCAATGAACAGCTTTAGAAATTATAGAGAAAAATTGGAACTAGTAGATAATGCTAGCAGATAATTTTCTTTCTCGTTGGACTCTTATGCTTTCACATATCTTGCAAGACACACTGGTTTTTGCTATGTTTTCAAGAATGTTTCTACAGAGAACAGCTTTGGTGATACAGACTTTTCCTCCCTAAGTAGCAAATAATAAGTCTGTTTATAGCTTTAAAATAAAGAGAGAATGTCTCCCTCCAGAACAAAATGCAGAAATTCTCAATGCCTGGTATGTTTTTAAAAATGTCTCACTCTAGGGCAGAGCAGATGGGCTTACTATCCATTATAAGAGATTCGAGTTTTCTAATTCAAGGTTTATCTCCTGTGGATCAACATATTTTGTGTGTTATATACAGGGTCTCATTTTGG
>NW_007061117.1:0-832 GCF_000164805.1 Carlito syrichta | reverse complement strand
TTTGTTCTTTCAAAAATCTGATTTTGCTGAGTACAACCTTGTAAAATTACAAAAGAAATATATAGTCACTCAACACAACCCCCTCCCTTACCTAAACAAGTGTATAATACCCCATTTCTGCCGTTCTGGGGGGCTCGAGCTCGATTTAGATGCATTAGCTCCCCGAGCCTGCTGTGCCAGCCAGTGTAATAAAGTTGTCGCTTCCTATAATAGCCTCGGTGTCAAGGTCTCTCTGCCTTCCTGCTACAACAAATGGACCTTGAACAACTGCCATATTACTGTAGCAAAGGGATTGAAAGTAGGGGGAAACTGTGGGGAGGGGGGTGGGGGGTTGGGAACTGGGATTGACAGTAGTCGATATGAAATGAGCTAAATCAGTTAATAAAATCAAATTGCTAGCAAAATAATAGTAGTAATCAGCTTACTCCATTTTGTTTAAAACTTTCATCTTAGTTGCCTGCCTGACCTAAGAATCAATGCCTACATGTGATTACAGTAATGTTCCCATGACCACAGACCCCCAACTTTGTCTCCTTTGGGCAGGTCATGCTGATCATTTCCCGCTGACTGTTACAAAACTACTTAGCCATAATTTTCATGTAATTGTATGCTTTGTTAACTGAAATCATATGTTACGCTTTAAAAAACCCCATTGACACATTTTCATATTTTGTTCTTATATTTTATTAATAAAATAACCAAGGTAACTTCATTGTATAATGATTCTTCTACCTTGTCTCTATGTAACTACCTTAAACTATGTCTTGATGGCAGAACTCCAGGGACTTTCTGGACACTAGCTATACCCAGGACAGGAAATTAATCAAAGCTC
>NW_007061116.1:0-814 GCF_000164805.1 Carlito syrichta | reverse complement strand
CATTGTTTCACGGCTGGAATTCTTTTGCTGGATTTTTGTTTTTCAGATCTGACGCTGAACTTGCCTTTGCTTGTTTTCTTTTCTCCCTCTCAGGATCCCAAGTCCCAAGGTAAGAGAAGTACCTAGGGAGTGAATGCCAGTAAACAGGTCAGCACTGACCGTCTCTATGATCAAACGCATAAAGTTGGATTATTGGTGAATTTCATTTGCCAGGAGTGGCAACAGTATAATCACAGAAGTTCTTCCTCCATCACTGCACCTGCTTGTACAGCTCAAATTAAAACCTGAAACCCCCAAAATTCCACTTCGCAATGGTTTTCAGTGTTGGAGCCTGTGAATTAAAGGCCTCCATTGTTTGCAAGTGTTATTTCCTTGACTTTACCAGTTTCAAAGAAAGAGAATCTTCACTAACTTCTCTACTGATCCTTGTTGATCAGATCAACTTTGTTTTGGATTCCTATTGAATCAAAGACAAACAGACTCATTTAATCACTCTCATGTGTAACTTTGTTTCAGTTCAGGATTCTCACTGTGCTTCTATTTCCTTGTTATAAAGACTATTAGGCAGTTGGGGGAAATACAGAAATTACCCTAAATTCTATTCACTAAATATCAAAATTTTCAGACAAATTTTTTCAATTGTAAAATACTTTGGGACACTAAGTAATTATATGCAATTAAAACCCCGTTGTTGGTTTACTTTCCCTTGTTAATTTATAATATAATTACCTGTACTAAGGAGAACTAACAGATTAGCAAGCACTGGAAATCAAAAATATCTCTCAACATCACAAAAATAAAGACAAACATTTAT
>NW_007061115.1:0-500 GCF_000164805.1 Carlito syrichta | reverse complement strand
AAAAAAAAAAAATATATATATATATATATATATATTTTTTTTTTTTGAGTCGGAGTCTCACTCTATCGCTCAGACTGGAGTGCAGTGGCCACTCCCAGCCACCGCAGCCTCGACCTGCTGGGCTCTGGCGATCCTTCTGCCTCAGCCTTCCGAGTAGCCGGAATTACAGGCCTGCGCTACCACGCCCGGCTGATTTTTTGATTTATTGTAGAGATGAGGTCTCGCCGCCCAGGCAGGTCTCGAACCCGCGGGCTCAGGCAATCCACTCACCTCAGCCTACCAAAGGCGCGGGATTACAGGCTGAGCCACCGAGCCCGGCTATTTTTTTTTAAAGCACTCCTCAAGTAAAAATATCAGCACTCTGAAGAACTAAGGGAGCCAGGGTTGGGGACATTTTTTTTCTCCAAGAGGAGAAAGAGATATGACAAAAGATGCCAGTTTAATGATCAAAACACTAACGATACCCACTGTGGGGGAGAAGGACTATGCACAGGTCTTGG
>NW_007061114.1:0-1307 GCF_000164805.1 Carlito syrichta | reverse complement strand
CACAAAACTGGTCGTCACTTTCTATCTGTGTCTCTGAACAAGTAAGCGGTCTTTTATTTTTTATTTTTATTTTTATAGGAGTCTCACTCTGTTACCCAGGGCGGATGAGGTATAGTGGCACACTCATGGCCACCACCTCCTCAACATGCTGTGCTCAGGCCATCCTTGTATCTAAGCCTTCCAGGTAGCTGGAACCACAGGCATGTGCCACCATACCCAGCTAATTTTTAAAAAAACTTACAGTAGTGACGAGGTCTCGCTGAGTTACCAAGGCTGGTCTCGAACCAATGGAATCACGCAATCCTCTCACCTCCACCTCCCAAAGTACTGGGAGTAATTACAGGTGTAAGCCACTGCACCCGGTGTGAGTAGCCTTTGTAATACTGCATCCGGGTTCTGGCTGCAACACCCTCCTGCAATGCTTTGCTCCTTTTCCTAGGAAGGATTCAAGTTTTTTGGCTATATTGACTTCGACTTACACCCTTTCGATAGCAAAACCTTGTCTTTACAAAAAATAAAATAAATAAATATTCAGGCAGGGGGTGGTACATGCCTGTAGTCCCAGATACTTGGGAGGCTGAGGTGCCGAGGCGGAAGGGTCACCTGAGCCCATGAGGTAGAGGTGGTGGTGAGTTGAGATTGTGCCACCGCAGTCAACCTGAACGACAGAGTGAGATGACCACTCTAAAAATAATTACTTGTACATTCTATATCCTGAGTGGCACGAGGTCAGACCAGGTACACCCATATTTGTAGTGTTCCAAAATGTCAGAATTTTACCGAGGCTGGTGTGATCTTAAAAGCCACAAGCTACACGGTGTTCCCGAGGAGACAACGCTACTTCGTACTTCCCTTTTACCAGGTAGTAAGAGCGTCAGGCAGGCAGGCTCAAGCCACTCCTCCAGTCCAGCCAATATCACACACAGTAGATAGTAGTGCACTTAACCAATATATAAAAATCACAGATTAAACATTCCATGTCAAAGTAACGTGGGATGTCAACAGAAAATGGAAAGGAGAAAGGGTTAGCGAACCAGGTTAGGGAGAGCCAAGGTGAGGAGGAGTTTTCCCGTGCCGGCTTGGATGGCACATCCACATCTTGCAAGAATATGGGCAGAGTCTGTGGTGGAAGATGACAGGAGCTTTTCGTGGGGACAGCAAGATGGTGTCCGTTCAAGTGGCTGTTTCGAGCTGGTGAAGTCCTGTTCTTTTTATGGTCACAAAGCCTTCTGATGAGGTCTGACAGCGGAAGGGCATATGCCTGGTTCTGTTCTCACCCGGTTGCCTGTGGTGTCTATCGGGTGAGG
>NW_007061113.1:0-1192 GCF_000164805.1 Carlito syrichta | reverse complement strand
AAGCAGCTCTGGGCATACAGGAAAGGAAGATGTGGCCCTGAGTGCATGGAGGTATGAGTCACATGTGACTGTTGGGTATCTTCCCAATGTTGGTCTTCTTTGTTTCTTGTTGGAGGGGTAACCACACCTCCCAGTTTGACTGGGGCATTCCTGATTTATTTCTTCTGTCCAAATGGCTCTCTAGCTACCATGTTTTATTTTCTGAAATGTTCTGTGTTGGACAACAAAATTATATGCCCAATTATTATACCTGCTTTAAGGTGTTATTAGACCTGTTTGCAATCTTTTACTTGATGTAGCATCATCAGTGCACTGGGTTATTGTCAGTTTCCTAAAAGATCTCTCTGTCATCAGTCTGGTTTCATTTCCATGTGTCTTCCAGTCTACTTCTAGAATCATCTTGCTACATCATAAACAGACCAAATTATTTTTCATGAAGATAATAATTATCAAGTGTTCCTCACTGTCTAGCAAGTAAGTCCAAAATTCTGAGCAAAACATAAAGGTTTACATATAATTGGTTTGAGTCCAGTCCACTTTTCTGAGCTATCTCCAGTCTGTCCCAGGAAAGACCTTTATTTCCCAGTTGCTTGTCCTGCACATGCGTGACCAGCACTTCTTGCTTTTCTGTACCTTGCTGTTCCCTTTACCTGAAAGTCATGTTTCCCTTCCCAGTCTGATGGGCTATGACCCTTTGCCCTCCATCAGTCACAAGGACCTTCTCCTCCAGCGCCCCCTGAACTTCCAGGCTGGAATCACATCCACTTGCAGGCAGCCCAGGAAGAGATGATGTATTTCCCTGCAATTTGATTTTTCCCCCCAGTCCACATCTTGCCTGTTTTTCCCTGCCATCCAGGATCGCAGAGCATGAATGTGCTAAAGTTTATTTAATTATATCTCTCCTAAAGAGCATTTAAATGGTTTCTAATTAGTCATTACTGCATATTGTGTCACTGGAGCTGTCCTAGCACATGTGTATTGTGTTCCTGTGTAAGAGTTTCTCGGGATTCACCACCTTACAATATGCAGTTGCCAGGTAAGACTTCTGGTTGGGTACAGTGCCTGTGTCCCCAATGTGAGCAAATGTGAACCTGAAAGAGCCAATCTTTCAAGATGGAGTCTGAGTTACTGCCTAGGCTTAATTAATTATCCAATTAAATACTTTTCTGAGTTTCAGTCTCACTCTGTCACC
>NW_007061112.1:0-731 GCF_000164805.1 Carlito syrichta | reverse complement strand
TTAAGGAAACCTCATAGAATATAGCTTAAAAGTAAAACTGAATGAAATTATGAGAGAAAAATGAAAATTAGAGTATTGGTATAAGAGGTCTAATATTCAATATCATGATACTCAAAAATAGAAAGCATAGCACAGAATTTCCAGATAGAATGCATCCATTGAGCATCCAACACAGTGAGGGGAAAAAAAATCCACTCAAAGTACAGATTTAAGTAATAACAAAACACCAGGAGTAAAGACATAATTATAACATTCCCATGGAGAAAAACATAAATTATTATTGTTATTATTATTATTATTATTATTATTATTTTTGAGTTGGAGTCTCACTCTGTCACCCAGTCTGGAGTGCAGTGGCCGGGAGCGGCTTGACTTGCTGGGCTCCAGCGATCCTTCCGTCTCAACCTTCCAAGTAGCTGGAACTACAGGTTATTTTTTCAAAAGGGTCAGAAATCAACCTGTCACTAGTCTTACCAATAACAACATGAGAAGAGGAAAATGGAAAACATCTCTTCAAAAATTCGAGAGCAAAAACATATTCAACTTAGAATTCTATGCCCAGACACAATTAATCAGATGTGGGGATAAAATAAAGATATTTTTAGATTTGTGATATCAAAAATGTGACTGTCCACATACCCTTTTCTAGAAAGCAACTGATGAATTTGATGAACTCCACCAAAAAGAGGATATAAACCAAGAAAAAGGAGAAAGGAGAAAGGACCTATCCG
>NW_007061111.1:0-629 GCF_000164805.1 Carlito syrichta | reverse complement strand
GATTTTACCAGCTGAAATACCTAGCTAGCTTCCTAGCTAGCTATCTAGCAAGCAAGCTGACTTAACTAGCTGACATAACTGGCTGTCTACCTAGCTAGCCAGTTGACTATAGTAGTTGAAATAAATAACCAGACAGCTGTTTTGCCTTCTGAATTAACTAGCTATCTAGCTAGCTAGCCAACTGACTTAACGATTTGACTTATCTACCTAGCCAGCTGTCATAACTAGTTGATTAATGAGCTAGGCTGCTGGCTAGTCAGGTGACTAAACTAGCTGGCATTACTAGTTATCCAGCTGGCTAGCCAGCTGACTTAACTAGTTCTCTAACTCTCTAGCCATCTGGATAGCCAGCTTTCTGAAGTAGCTTTATTGACTTTATTGGTTAACTAGACAGCTAGCCAACTGATGTAACTATGTCACTAACTAGCTAGCCAGTTGGCTAGCCAGCTAACTTAACTAGCTGTTTTAACTAGCTGGCCTGCTTTCTAGCCAGTTGTATTAACAAGCTTGCTACATAGCTAGCCAGCTGGCTATCCAGCTGAATTAACTAGGTGACTTATCTTGCTAGCAAGCTGTGTAGTGAGCTGACATTACTGGCAAGCTACCTACCTAGCCAGCTGTCTAGTCAG
>NW_007061110.1:0-702 GCF_000164805.1 Carlito syrichta | reverse complement strand
TGAAATTGCCGGATTGAATGGTATTTCTATTTTTCATCTGGAAAAACTCCGTACTGTTTTCCTCAGAGGTTGAAATGACCTATATTACCAGCAGTGTATAAGAATTCCCTTGTCTCTGAATTCTCACCAACGTCTTTTACTTATTACATTTAAATTTCAGCCATTCTGAAAGGTGTAAGATGATATCTTATCGTGGCTCTAACTTGAATTTCTCTGATAATTAGTAATATGAGCAACTAAAACATATTTGGTAACAACTCATGTTTTCTGTTTATGCTTTTAGCCCACTTTTTTAATAGGGTTGTTCTTTCTTCTCGGTTGATTGAGTCCTTGTAGATTCTAGATATTAGTATTTTGTCAAATGCATAGTTTACAAATATTCCCCAGAGGTTGGGAACCCAAATACAGTCTAGGAAGTCTCACTGAGTTGAAGTGGAAATCAAAGGAGGCGGTTTCAAGTTGTGGAGCAGAGTTTTATAAAAAAGAAAAGTTATGCAAAAACTCCCAAACACAAAAATCCATAAATCTGAATAGGTGTCTCCTTTAGGCTAGTCTAGATGTTTGGCCCCTCTTGTGTAAAGTAAAAGTACAAAAGTTATAAAGAATAAAGCACGAGTTGTAAGATTAAGAACTCCCATCGCTCACAGAGGGTTAGAAAAATGGTTAAGAATATTTGTGAACTTTGAAATCAAAAAAAATAAA
>NW_007061109.1:0-628 GCF_000164805.1 Carlito syrichta | reverse complement strand
GTATCCCTACCAACTAGGGCTAGTGCTGCAGTAGCAGACTATTCAAATTAAGCAAATCCAAACAAACATGAAACCCCCACTTAACTGAAGGAAGGCTGCTGGTTCCTGGACATAGAAGTAATTTGTCAGACAGTCGCTGTGCTATAGAAGTTTACAGGTCAGCGCTGGACCCATTCTGTCCATTGCAGTTAGTGAGCTGCCAGAATCGAGTCCTGTGGTCAGACCCAGGGACAACAGAGCAACGCACTGCCATCGGAGGTGGAAAGGGCCAAGGGAAAGGATTCATTCTTCTCCTCCACAAATATTTGTGTCAATCATCGTAGCATACGCAGCGCTTAATATCCATGAAACACCAGGTGACGGGATGCAACAGCAAAGAAAACTGCGGTGGCACATGTTCTGGTGGACATCACTGTGTGGCGAAGGATGACAGGCAGTGGACAGAATTATGTAAAATTATGCTAGATGTGGAGCAGAAAAATAACAGAGGGTTGAAATTCTCTAAGGACGTGAGCTCCTTTGGCGGGGGCAGCCGTGAGCGGGCTTTGAGCAGGAGTGGTCATGAACGGTACAGTCTGCAGCGGGTGGGAAGACTGCAGGCAAGAAGAGCTGGTGATTTTAAGATGCG
>NW_007061108.1:0-854 GCF_000164805.1 Carlito syrichta | reverse complement strand
TAGTGAGATGGTCTCTGAAGGCAGTATATGTGCCTGGTGATATTTATCCATTGTCATCTAGGTCCTTCAGTGGTGCGTTAGTCCATCACATTCAGACTAATATGAAATGTGAGAGTCATCCCTATCATGGAGTCTTATGAGTATTGTCTCCACTTGGTTTTTCTTTTTTTCTTTTTCTTTTTTTGTCTTCTTTTGCTTTTGGGGTTGGTTCGTGTATATTTTATTCTTTTCCCTGTACTTTTGTGAAGAACGTTGTTCTTTTTTCCTTTTCTTCTGTGTTTAGTACTTTCTTAAGTGTTTCATGTAGAGATGGTTTTGTGGCTGCATAAGTTCTTAGGGATTGGATATCTGGGAAAGATTTTAATTCTCCCTCACTGATGAAGCTTAGCTTGGCTGGGTAGGTTATTCTTGGTTGAAATTGTTTATCCTTTAGGACTTTGAAGATAGGGCTCCAAGCTCTCCTAGCCTGCAGGGTTTCTGCAGATAAATCTGCTGCTATTCTGATTGGTCTTCCATGGTAGGTGATCTGGCTGCCTTTTTCTCTTGCTGCCTTTAGGATTTTTTCTTTTGTGCCTACTTTATTTAGGCGAATTATTATGTGTCTAGGAGTTGGTCTTCTCATTTGTTGTCTTGCGGGGGTTCTCTGAATCTCTTGTGTTTGAATTTTTGTATCACTGATTAGATGAGGGAAATTTTCTTGAATGATCTCATGGAAAGTTTGTTCCAATGTGGTCTCTGTTTCTCTTTCTGCCTCAGGGAGTCCGATTATTCTTAGGTTAGGCCTCTTGAGGTAGTCACTCATTTCTTGAAGGTTTTGTTCTGTCTTTTTTAGCTTATTTTCTGTGTTTTAAGAG
>NW_007061107.1:0-861 GCF_000164805.1 Carlito syrichta | reverse complement strand
CAATCCAGTTGAGTAGATTTAACGCATGGACATGTGACTCTAGTGCACACATCATTTAAAGCCTGGAATGCATACACTCAGGAGGTGTTTGTGGGTGTATGTTTGTCAATAGATTTTCTAAAGGGATTTCTAGTAGGCAAGTGTTTATCTTTAATAATGTAGGTGGTTGAAAACATGAAAACATGGACAATAGTGCACTGGTCTAAATTTCAAACATTCTTGGAAGACAAACACAGATATGCCATTTAGCATTCCCCTTTCTCACAATCCCACACACAATTTCCTTTGAGAGATTTAGCGGTAAATCATCTTTGGGTTTGTGCAGATCTGAGAACTGTATCATCAATACTAAGCCAGTATCTCACATCATCTCTGGTCATTACTGTCAGTAGTTATTGGGAAGCGTGTATGAAGTAAATTTATAAATAAGTTTTAAAGATGCACTCATGCAGATTTGATTCTTTGGAAGATGTTGCTACAACCATTATTAATGTAATAAAGTTTGTGTTATAATGTAACCACCATTGGCTGTTACAATTTCAAAAGCAACATCTATGATAAAAGTCAGGTATTCTAAAAAGGGACAATAATTTAATAATTTTTATCAAAGGATATTTTCCCTTTTTGTTTATTTATATTTTTTCTGAGACAAAGTATCGTTGTTTCACCCAGGCTGGAGTGCAGTGGTGTAATCATAGCTCACTGCAGCTTCTTTCTCCTAGTCTCAAGTGATTCTCCTGCTTCAGCCTCCTGAGCAACTGGGGCTAGAGGTCCCTCCACCATATTCAGCTAGTTTTTTTTTATTTTTATTTTTATTGTAGAGATTGTCCTCACTATGCTGCCCAGTCTCTTAATGCATTT
>NW_007061106.1:0-1469 GCF_000164805.1 Carlito syrichta | reverse complement strand
CCTTGGTGGGCAGGGAGGGAACGAGCGTGGCAAAACTAACAGTGGTCTTAGTCTCCACCGGAAAGCGACGTCGGTCACTGGCCAGAACAAGTCACCCGAGCATGTCTGACTGCCAGAGGGAAGGAGTGGTGGTGGGACACGAGGGGAGGATGCTCATTTAAATCTTAATGAACAGCAATACGGGATACCACAAAGGCCTCCGGTTCTTTCAGAATTCTTTCTCCTGTCTGTGAGACTAATCTTTCTACCAGGAAGTTCCACAGTGCCCCCAACTTTTGAACCTCTCTCTCCCCATGGCTCACCTCTTCCCTCGTGAGTTAGTCCCTTCCGATATTCAATCGGTTAATGTTCATTAGAACAGCCACCATGAAAACCCCATTTTCAAGTGCTGTGAGTTTATTTTTCAATCCTACCCTCCAGAATCCACAGATAAATCACTTTTCTCATGAAGGCTTTCTTGATGACTGCAGCCCATACCAAGTGCTTCGAATTCCTTTACTGTCACAGATACAAAGTCATCACAAAAGCTGTTCTACAACATTTTCTAATGTGTTTTCTGGCTGAATGTTTGTTTCTTCGACAAGCGGACAGACTCAGAGTAAGAGCAGCATTTTCTGTGCCTCCCATGATCCTCACCCTGAAGACCGTGTGAAAGACCAGGCAGAGAAACATTTAATCCTTTTAAAATGTAAATGTCTAAAGAGAAGGAACCGACTCAAGCTTCAGGAAGTAGCTGTGAGGACAGGGTGGCAGAAAATGACAGAAAATCTGAATATGGAACCGATGCAGCAGCTCAGTTTCTTGCCTTGAAGTGACAACAACCAGAGAGGGAGTCGGGTGCGGACGGAGGAGCTGGGCGCTCAGAACAGACACTGGCACTAGTGGAGGAGGGTGATCTGAGCATTGGGGTGTTGTGGAACACAGGGCCAGAGGAACCAACCGGCTTTTATCCATTGTGTTTTACAAGGTCTTCACTGGTAGGCTTTTATCTGTTTGTGGCCAGAAGACCTGACTGTGAGTGGTGTCGAGAATGAGCAACCGGGCTGGAAACAGAAGGAAGGGCCTTGAGCCCCAGGCACAGGACTCCGCAGCCCCCTAGAACCCTAGACCGAGCAAAGAGTTGCCTTGTGCCTGCTGAGAGCCCGCAACTCATTTTCAGGGCTGTTGCACCGAGGCACAGAGTTGGGAGGAAGACCCCAGAGATGAAGACAAAGTTACCCTGGAGAGTGTGTGATCTCATGGGAGATAGCACGTAGGAAATATGGTGGGCCAGGAAGCAGCGACTAATGGACATTAGCGCTAAGGACCAAGTGCCGCTACTGGAGGCCATGCGAAGGCATCATAGATCTCTGGGACTAGATTCTGTGATTGTAGAATCACAGAATACCAAAATGTCAGAATTGGAGGTGACTTTACAGATTAGACAAATTAGTTCATCTATTTTCCACTGGGGAATTGGAGATAATCAG
>NW_007061105.1:0-1404 GCF_000164805.1 Carlito syrichta | reverse complement strand
TACAGGCACGTGTTACCACGCCCGGCTAATTTTTTATTTATGTAGAAGACAAAGGTCTTGCCAGGTTGCCCGGGTGGGTCTCGAACCCACGGGCTCAGACAGTCCACTCACTTTGTCCTCCCAAAGTGCTGGGATGTCAGGCTGAGCCACCGAGCCCGGCCAAAGTTAAATGTATTAAATGTACTTGACAAACTGAAGTCCAGGACATTACATTCCATTTATTATCATCGTGATTTATTTCTTAAGTAGTATTTCAAAGTTAAATAACACATATGGGTTTGGGAGTCAGGCTGACTAGGGTTCCATTTATTTAGTAGTGAAATGAGCAAGTTACTATCTCTCAGCCTCAGCTTCCTTATCAATAGCAGGAATATCAATAACACACCGTCTAAGGAATTGATTACTAACAAAGGACACACATTCAGTAAACAACTGCTTTTTTACTATCTCTTCTGTGAAAGGTAATTATTGATTGATACAAAACTAAAACAAGTAACAACTGTGCTGGCATTATTAGAAAACTCTTCCAACTAAGAAAAAATCCACTCTCCATTCTGTGCCAAATGAATTGTTTCCCAGTTCATTTTTCTTCTTGGTCCTCACATATCCGTCTTTTGCATAAAGAAAATGACCTCAGATTGGATCATAGGGCTCGCCATCAGCTAGTGTTCAGTAAGGAATATGTATGGCACAAGTACCATTCTCAGACAGCTTCAGGATCAGTCCTACGAAGAGACAGTCAAGATTTGGGGGCATAAAAGCCCGAGAGTTCCTCTAGCTTCCTCTAGAGACTGAACGATGCCTGGAAAACTTGAGTCATGCCGGTGGGTTTCTTTTTTGTCCATCTTTGTTCAAACATTCTCTTTCTTGTAGCAGCATATTTTGCTTCTATGCTTTAGCAAGCATTTCAAAATGTAGCACTGGTGCAAGACCAAGTATACCTCTAGCTAGATTCACGTGGACATAGCCTTTGCAAAATGTTTTACTTTTTGCAAGTAAAATAGTATGGACATTACTTCTCAGTTATTTCCATATAATTGCACCAAAAAAAGCACTCTAAAGACTCCAATGAGCCTAAAAAAATGATTACCTTAACAAAAAGAAAAGCAAATATCAATATTTACTAAGCCTCTGCTATATTTGGAGTACAATCACATAAACAATCACAGCACAACTTCAAAACGATATTCTGTTATCAATTGCCAATGAACAGATGGCCACAGGAAGACAAGGAGAATGTACCTGACGTGCCCAAGATTATATGCCTCCAACAGTGTAAATGTATGTGGAACCAGGTCACTTGTCCGGGTCCTGTGCTCAGTGCCTACATGACCGCTGCCTCCCACAGAGAGGGGGATGACTAAAAAGCATGCCTCAAATGATCACCATTTCACTCGATCCCTG
>NW_007061104.1:0-840 GCF_000164805.1 Carlito syrichta | reverse complement strand
TCCAGCCTGCATGACAGAGGGTGACTCTGTCTCCAAAAATAAAAGAAAATAATGATATTGAGTGGTCTGTTTAATAACATAAAATTATAAAGACAGATCCGTTTTTTAAATTATATGCAAAAGAAATTTTTTTTGGTAGGACGGGCTCGGTGACTGAGACCGTGATCCCAGCATTTTGGGAGGCCGAGGCGAGTGGATCGCCTGAGCCCACGGGTTCGAGACCCACCCCGACACTTGGTAAAACTTCATCTCTACAATAAATCAAAAATTAGCTGGCCGTGGTGGCTCACGCCTGTAATTCCAGCTACTTGGAAGACTGAGGTGGAAGAATCGCCAGAGCCCAGCAGGTCGAGGCTGCGGTGACCTGGAGCGTGCCACTACAATGCAGTCTGGATGACAGAGTGAGACTCCTACTCCAAAGAAAAATTATGATACAGAAGCATGTAAATGATGCCTTCGGCACCGGACAGGACCCAGTGTCAGTGCAGCTTCTGTTGGAATAGAACCGAGTAGGAATGACTGGCGTGCTGACGCCCTTTTGTGGTGTTGCTCTCAGGACCAAGTAGGAATGACAAGCGGATTGATGCCCCTTTGTGGTGTTGTTTCA
Organism: Carlito syrichta; assembly: GCF_000164805.1. Lineage (NCBI taxonomy): Eukaryota > Metazoa > Chordata > Mammalia > Primates > Tarsiidae > Carlito > Carlito syrichta. Next base: position 233 of record NW_007061104.1, on the reverse strand, counting down.
AGGACCGAAATGGAATGTAAACAAGATGGTGGCATTCCTTTGGGAGTCTAAGAAGTCATTCTGAAGCAGGGAGCCCAGGCAAACCTTCCCTAGAGTTACAGCTATCGTATTACATTCTGGGACAGGGCAGGTATTTATTAAGTAGGCAGGGTGAACAGCAGATACGGTTTGGTGGAAAATGTCATGCTTCGTGACTCGTCAAGGGTAGAACTGAAGACACACCAGAGTAACTT
>NW_007061103.1:0-1035 GCF_000164805.1 Carlito syrichta | reverse complement strand
TTATCCAGTTCCAGGTTCGATGGGCAACATTGTTGGTTCAAAGTGGTTTGCTATTGTGAATAGAGCTGCAACACACATACATGTGCAGGTATCTTTTTTGTAGAATGATTTGAGTTCCTCTGGGTATATTACCAATAGGGGAATTGCTGAGTCATATGGAAGATCAATTTGTAGTATTTTCAGAAATCACCACATGTCTTCCAAAGAGGTTGCACTACCTTACATTTCGACCAGCAGTGTAGAAGCTTTTCTTTTTCTCCACATCCTTGCTAGCATCTGTTGTTGTTTGTATTTTGCTGATGGCCATTCTTACTGGGCTTAGGTGGTATTTCAATGTAGCTTTGATTTGCATTTTTCTGATGATGCCTGAGTGTCTGTTGACTGCCCTTATATCTTTTTTTGAGAAGTGTCTATTTATATCTTTTGCCCACTTTTAAAAGAGACTGTTTTTTTTTTCCTTTCTGGCATTTGAGTTTCTTGTAGATCCTAGAGTTTTGGCCTCTGCCATATATACAGTTGACAAATAATATTTCCCATTCTGTGGGCTGTCTCCCTACTGACTTGATGGTGTATTCTGCTTTGCAGAAGCTCATTAATTTTATGAGGTCCCACTCGTCTATCTTATTTCTTAAGGTATCGGTTTAGGGTTCTGAATAAGAATTGGTTGCCGGTCCCAATTTCCATAAGGGTGTCTCCTGCATTTTCTAAGACTCTTAGAGTTTGAGGTTTTACATTTAGGTCTTTGATCCATTTAGAGTTAATTTTTGTGTGCGGTGATATGGAGGGGCCCTGTTTAAATCTTCTGCATGTGGTTAGTCAGTTTTCCCAGCACTGTTTACTGAATAGATTCTCCTCTTCCCTGAGACTCTATAGGATGATGCAAAGAGGAAACGAATGGAAGCAATAAACAGATACACACACACATACTGAAAACAAACTGGAATAACAACAAGGCTAAACAAAACGATCAGCAACAAAAAGACCCCCAAGTAATCTCAGCCCACACATACATGCCTAGCACAATGTGAATAGGAA
>NW_007061102.1:0-1257 GCF_000164805.1 Carlito syrichta | reverse complement strand
GAGAGCCATGTTGCAGGGGCTCAGCAGGCTTTGGAGGTAGAGGGGGTGTGAGGATCAGCTGGTGAGTTCCGTGACTGGGAGGAGGTGAGCCCAGTGTCGTGGGAGTGAAGGCTGCAAGTGGGCAGGAAGGGACTGGACATGGAGGACTTGGTGTCAGTATGAGGAGTTCACACAAGTGTGAGGTGCAAGGAGCTCTTGAAGCCTCCTTAGTCAGGGAGTGAGGAGATGAGTTACCCTAACAGATTTTAGAATGGTGTTGTGAAGGGTAGGCTCAGGGGAGGAAGGAGTTGAGGAAGAAGCTGTTCTAATGGGAGATGCCAGAGAGGATAAGACTGACATTCTTTGGGTCATTTCCTACATCTGTTACCTTGGAAGGTTACGTATATCATTGTTTTATTTTAAAAATGGAATCTTAAGCCGGGCTCGGTGGCTCAGCCTGTAATTCCCGTGCCTTTGGGAGGCTGAGGTGAGTGGATTGTCTGAGCCACGGGTTTGAGACCCGCTTGGGCAACGAGACCTCATCTTTACAATAAAGCAAAAAACCAGACGGGTGTGGTAGCACATGCCTGTAATTCCGGTTACTTGGAAGGCTGAGGAAGAAGGATCACCAGAGCCCAGCAGGTGAGGCTGCGGTGGCCGGGAGCGGCCACTACACTCCAGTCTGGGTGACAGAATGAGACTCCAACTCAAAATAAATAAATAAATAAATAATAATGGAATCTTAAAAATAACACTTTTTTTCAGCTCTGAGAAATGAGAGAGCTGCCCTATGTAAAGTGGTTGATGGATGTGCCTTAGGATATTGACTAAACAGTGCTTTTTCTTCTCCTATTGCTTGATCTACTAGGTGGGAAAACAAAGCCATGATTAGAGATGGGCAAGTTAAATACATATGATAAATTAATCAGGATGGTTTTAATCACCAATGCCATTTTTGTTTGTTTATCTAGCATTTTGTTTGTTTATCTAGCATAACCTAAAAGGGTGCTTTTTTTTCTAAGTATGGACTAGAGAATGGACTGTGAATCAGGTTTTGAGGATGGCCTTGGTTCGTCTAAACAGATTTGGCAGAGAACAATGTGCTTAAAATGTCGCTGCAGGATGCAGCTACTTGAATGACTTTGCTGCCAACAACCACAACTCAACTTTTCTTTAAAGACCACCATTTCTTATTGCCAATCCTTTAAACAACCCTTAAAACAACCCTGCCTCTCCTTGTAGCATATTTTCCCACTTTCCAGTCTATATGCATCATTT
>NW_007061101.1:0-383 GCF_000164805.1 Carlito syrichta | reverse complement strand
CGGAGCACAGGGACAAGTCACTGCCACTGCAGACCGCCTGCCGGGCTCAAGCAATCCTCCTGCCTCAGCCCCCAGAGTGTCTGAGACCACAGGCCTGTACCACCACGACTGGCTAATCTTTGGATACATTTTGATGACTGAGACAAGTTCTCGCCCCATGTCAAACCTGACAGCTCAGGCCATCCACTAGTCTGGGTCTCCATAGGGTCAGGAAACCAGAATGTGCCCCTGAGTCTGGTCTGTGTTTGTGGTGGTGGTGGTGTTTGTTCTTATTATTCTGAGTCGGTGTCATGCTCTGTTGCCCAGGCCTGAGTGCAGGGGTCTGCTCTCAACCAACACAGTCTCCACCATCAGGGATTTGGCTAGCCTCCCACCTCCTGAGT
>NW_007061100.1:0-612 GCF_000164805.1 Carlito syrichta | reverse complement strand
CAGTGAAATAAAAATAAATATCAACACCATCAAAATTCTCCCCAAAACCTACAAAGATATGGATACTAAACAGCGTGATGCTGAATGACTCCTGGGTAAACACAGGAATCAAAGCAGAAATTGAAACATTCCTGGAAACAAATGAAAATGAAGAAACATCTTACCAAAACCTCTGAGATGCCATGAAATTAGTACTAAGTGGGGAATTTATATCTGTATGATCACACATCAAAAAAATAGAAAAATCACAAGTTAACAGACTAACAAATATCCTAAGGGAGGTGGAAAGGCAAGACCACCAAATCCCTAACTTTAACAGAAGAGTGTAGATCACCAAAGTAAAGGCCCAAATATGGGGCATAGAAGATAAAAATATAATAGGAAAAAAGAGTGAAACAAAAAGCTCGTTCTTTCTTGCTTTCTTTTTTTTTTTTGAGTTGGAATCTCACTCTGGCACCCAGACTGGAGTGCAATGGTCACTCCTGGCCTCTGCAGCCTTGATCTGCTGGGCTCCAGTGATCCTTCCACCTCAGCCTTCTGAGTAGCTGGAACTACAGGTGTGCACTACCATGCCTGGCTAATTTTTGATTTGTTGTAGAGATGAGGTCTTGG
>NW_007061099.1:0-484 GCF_000164805.1 Carlito syrichta | reverse complement strand
GGACACTAAACAGCATGATGATAAACAACTCCTGGGTCAACGACGAAATCAAAACAGGGATCAAAAGATACCTGGAAACAATTGAAAATGAAGAAACATCTTACCAAAATCTCTGGGATGCCCTGAAAGCTGTAGTAAGAGGGGAATTTATATCCCTACAAACATACATGACGAAAATGGAAGGAACAGAAATTCACAACCTAACACAAGCCACCTAAAGAAACTGGAAAAGCAAGACCACAAAAACCCTAATTTCAGCAGAAGAATCCAGATCACCAAAATAAAAGCCCAAATCCAGGACATAGAAGACAAAAAGATAATACAAAAAAACAATGAAACAAAAAGCTGGTTCTTCAAAAGGGTAAACAAGATTGATGGTCCCCTAGCTAGACTGACCAAGAAAAAACGAGAAAAAAACCAAATAAGCATAATCAGAAACACAAAAGATGAAGTCACATCTGACCCTGAAGAAATACAAAAGAAT
>NW_007061098.1:0-765 GCF_000164805.1 Carlito syrichta | reverse complement strand
TAGTCATAGCTGCTTGGTGACCACAGCTGGGGAAGGTTTTGAGGACTTGTGATTGGGTTTGGCTGACTTGGGTAACAGACTACCATTCCCATCTCAGGGTCCTTCATCTTAATCTCATTGGCAAAGTCCCCCTTTCCATATAAGGTTACACAGTTCCAAGGATTAGGATGTGGACATTTTCAGGGCAAATACTATGCCTACCACAATCCCCTTCTTTTATTTTATTTTTTTTTAGTGGGCCATGCTACTCCGGAGACTTGAAGGAGATCAACCATATCTCTTTTCCCTCATTTGAGTGAACCCACGGTGCAGTCATTTTGAAAACACAGACCTCAGAGCATTGAGTTCTAGACCAAGGCTTCTCAACTGACTGTTTTCATGTGTGTAGCAGACTGAGTTCTGGCTGCCTGTCCCTCTGCTTTCTCCTAGCCACCCTCAGTCTTGTCTGGAGATGCCTTCCCTCCCGTGATCCCCAGTCTGCTGGGTGCTTCCTTTGCTCTCCTCAGCTCCTTGTATCAGGATATACACTGTACTTATAGCAGCTCCTTGTATCAGGATATACACTGTACTTATAGAAATGGAACCCCAGCCGGGCTCGGTGGCTCAGCCTGTAATCCCGTGCCTTTGGGAGGCTGAGGTGAGTGGAATGCCTGAGCCCGCGGGTTTGAGACCCGCCTGGGCAGGCGAGACCTCATCTCTACAATAAATCAAAAAAAAATTAGCCGGGCGTGGTAGCGTGCACCTGTAGTTCCAGCTACTGGAAGG
>NW_007061097.1:0-755 GCF_000164805.1 Carlito syrichta | reverse complement strand
TTGGGGGTATTTTTTAATTCTGCATTCTCAGGGTCTTAAAAATTATTTGTCCTTTAAAATGTATGAAAATTTTGTCAGTTATATTGAGAGATATCTGACAGGCTGTTTCGTCAACTTTTTTTTTTTTTTGAGTTGGAGTCTCACTCTGTCGCCCAGACTGGAGTGCAGTGGGCGCTCCCGGCTACCGCAGCCTCGGCCTGCTGGGCTCCAGCGATCCTTCCGCCTCAGCCTTCCGAGTAGCCGGAATTACAGGTGCGCGCTACCAAGCCTGGCTAATTTTTTGATTTTATTGTAGAGATGAAGTCTCGCCTGCCCAGGCGGTTCTCGAATCCGCGGGCTCAGGCAATCCACTCACCTCAGCCTCCCAATGGCGCGGGATTACAGGCTGAGCCACGGGGTCCGGCTGTTTTGTCAATTTTAATTGAACAATTTGGATTGTCACAAATGCATACAATGATGTAACCACTAGAGAGACCATAATATATGATGTTCTAGCACCCTACATTCCTATCGCAGTCCATTTCTTCTTTGTAACTTTGACTTCTGATATTCACTGATCTGTTTTGTGTCTTAATGATTTTATCATTTAGAATTTTATGTAATTTAATTAAAAAGTTGTTTTTATGTCTGGCATCCTTTAGTGAACTTACCACTTAAGAATCATTTGTGGGCCAGGCTCAGTGGCTCAGCCTGTAATCCCAGCACTTTGGGAGGCCGAGGCGAGTGAATTGCCTGAGTCCGTGGGCTTGAGACCG
>NW_007061096.1:0-693 GCF_000164805.1 Carlito syrichta | reverse complement strand
TCCAGTGGCGTCATTAGTGTTTACTTCACTCTGTGTCTTGCGATCATAGGATTACCTAAAGCCATTTTCATAATTGTAACCTCTTTAGGTAATCAGCGGGCACCAACATTCCCTTGAAGAGTGAAGGCTCATCATTCACTCAATCTTTGACTCAGCAAATAGTTTTGTGTAAAATAAAGCAGAGGATCCAAAGCAGAAGGATGGTCAGTGCCCTGCCCTTCAGCCTGCAACAGAGGGGGAGCCCAACTCAAAAAACAAAACAAAACAAAACAAAGCAGAAAGAAAGAGGAAGAAAAGAGAGAGGGAGGAAAAAAGAGCCTAGGGCCTGATGGCTTCACAGCTGAATTTGTCCAAGCAGGTGAAAAGCAAATATAAGTTTCATTTAAACTCTTCACCAAAATCGAAGAGGCAGAAATAATTCCCAACTGACTACATGAGCCCAGAACTACTCTGATAGCAAAACAAGACAGACACACGCAAAGTAAAAACAAAGAATACCGCAGACCAATATCACTGATGTACACAGGCATGACAAAGTCTTAGCGAAAACCAAGTTAAACAGAACACTGCTTTTGTGCCTATTGTTAGAAATAGCAATTGAGGTGATTTTGGCCTTTTCTATATTCATTAGTAAAGGGGTATAAGTTTCTTCATTGTATTCCCTACGTTTGCAATCATATAGCCTTAAGTTTG
>NW_007061095.1:0-1390 GCF_000164805.1 Carlito syrichta | reverse complement strand
GCAATCCACTCACCTCAGGCCTCCCAAAGGCTCAGGATTACAGGCTGAACCACCGAGCCTGGCCTATTTTTTATTTTTTAGCTTGGAAAATATCATTTATTTAGAAAGTACATGGGAGAAAAGGAGAGAGAAAGAGAGGAGATTCATTTCTTCAAGGTAGAGGGGTATCCAAAGCCAGGAAACATGGCCTGGTTATAGCTCCAAGAGTCACATCCACAGCAGAGTTTATCAAAGCAATAGCCACATATTTTTAATACAGTATGTTTGGGGAAAGTCCCTTACCTTTGGGACTAATTTATATGTGTAACTTGAATTTTTTCTTATCTATGACGTGCAAAGTAGCTACAGATACTGTGTTAATGTCAAGTGTCTTAGCCATAAAATCAGGGAATTTGGACTTAAAGTCTGAAATTGGAATGCTGGCAACCTTCCCTTTGGCCGGGAAAATGAGTAGGGCCACAGCATCTGTCTTTTAAAGTAAATCTTGCTCTTTGGAGGTTTATTCATGCCATGTTCTTGATAGAAGCTATGAGCCCTTAGAACCATTGTTAAACTTAACTCTGGGGCTGAAAAACAGTCCTTGTCAGTTTTCTTTTTCAAAGAGGTTTAATAGGCCTATCAGCAGTCTCATCGCAAATTTTTCTTTGAAAATACCTTGTTTCATTGCAGCCATAAATAAGGACAAATGTATGGACTTTGCAGTTACTTGGATGGATTTGGAGTCAATCATACTTAGTGATTTATCACAGAAACAAAGAACTGAGTTCCATATGTTCTCACTCATAAACAGACCTTGAACAATTATAATGCTATAAGAATGAGATTGGCAGTAGTGGGAAACTGCCAGGGGAGGGGTAGCCTGGGATTGGCAGTTGAGGGAAACTGGTAGGGGAGGGAGGGTCATACCTTATCAACAGGGTTACCTGCACGATCAATGTTTGTATATCTAACCCTGAATTGTACCCATCTCTATAATAAATAATAATTAAAAAAATTAAAAATTTAAAAAATACCTTGTGTCAATTCACCATCTTTACCCTCCTCTGGCTAGAACATATATGTACTTTCACTCTGCTTTTATCTTTAAAAAAAATGATTTCAAAGAGGTTAGTTAGAAGTAGAGCGAATATCTGCGTGCCTTCCACCTAGCATAAAAATTGTAAGGTACAGTCCAGCTTTCCTAGCCTTCCTTAACCCAGAGGACAGTGAAGGCTCCATGAACAGGAACAAACAGTTTGGAAAACAAATTCTGTCCCAATGGCTAGACAGCCCACAGACTTTCCCCAATTTTTGGTGGGTGGGAGGGATTACGGGAGAGTTGCTTTCAAACGCGTCATTGGAACAATCATGTGGAATACTCAGTGCCCCCAGGCTCTGAGTCCAGCTCCCG
>NW_007061094.1:0-687 GCF_000164805.1 Carlito syrichta | reverse complement strand
GGCTTCACAGTGAGCCCCAAGGATCAAAGGTGGAAATGCACCATTCTTAGTTACAAATGATCATTCTGTAAGAAGGGGGAGAGAGCCGGGCTCAGTGGCTCAGCCTGTAATCCTGCACCCTTGGGAGGCTGAGGTGAGTGGATTGCCTGACCCCGCGGGTTCGAGACCCGCCTGGGCAACTTGGTGAGACCTCACCTCTACAACAAATCAAAAATTAGCCGGGCGTAGTAGAGTGCGCCTGTAGTTCCAGCTACTTGGAAGGCTGAGGCGGCAGGATCGCCGGAGCCCAGCAGGTCGAGGCTGAGGTGGCCGGGAACGGCCACTGCACTCCAGTCGGAGACAGTGTGAGACTCCAACTCAAAAAAAAAATAAAAAGAAGGGGGAGAGAGGGAAGCCACTTGAATAAATGTGTGGATAACAGGGTTATGGAGCAATAATGGAGAGGTTGATAAAGTCCTAGTGGACTTCAGGGAAACTGTTAATTCTAGTTAACCTCTCTAACCTGTTTCCCCATTTTTATAATGGTGACTAATATCAGCACTATCTCATAGTTCTGTTAAAAATACTAAATGACGCAATAAATATGAAATGTTTAGCACGGTGTCTGGCACATGGTGTGAGCTGCTGTCATTATTTTGGGGGAAAAGTGTTATAATGATTATTAGAAGTCAGAGAAAACTCACTGAG
>NW_007061093.1:0-1252 GCF_000164805.1 Carlito syrichta | reverse complement strand
TTCGTGGTTGTACAGACATCATGGAGTATACATACACAAACCTAGGTGGTACATCTATCTTATTGACTATATATATTTTATATAGAAAACCAAGTGTCCCAGCACCTTGGTGAACATCAGCCATCTCCCCTGCCTGATCTGCAATGCCAGCATCAAGTGCCATAGATTGCACTTCCATTTATGCTCTATTGTGTTCTCATGGAACCATGAGGCCCATTGTTGACTGAAATGTCATTGTGCACACATGACTATAGTTTTTAAATAAACCCCCATTGTGTCCTGCTTCATTCCTTCCCAATGTGTTCTCAGATACCGCCAAAGAGCTTTTCTAACTTGTAAATCCATTCACATTAATCTCCTACTCAAAATTCTTTAATTACACCTCATGGACTTAAATAATGATAATAACAATTATGACCTCTTTTATTTATTTATTTTTTTGAGTTCCTAGGACGTCCTATTTGTCAGGAACTCAATAAAGTAAATAAAGTAAATATATTACTCAATAAAGTAAATATATTATATGAAAAAATGATATTTATGTCTATGTGAGCTGGCTTTACTCTGTCATATTTACTTCTTCTACATAAACCAAATCCTTAATAGTTAACATTCTTAAGAATTTAACTCCTGTAAACTTCACAGCAACCTGGATAGACCTAGAATGTATAACACTGAGTGATCTATCACAGCAACAAAGAATTGAGTATCATATTCTCACTTATAAGTGGACCTTGAAGAAGTATCGTAATGCTATAAGAAAAGGATTGGTGGTAGTGGGAAGCGGCCAGGGGAGGGTGGGGGTGGGAATTGGCAGTAGTGGGAATCTGTGGGGCACACCTCATCAACAAGGATTCATGCATAATGAGCATTTGTATACCTAACCCTGGATTGTACCCCACATCTTTAAAATAAAAATAATAATTTAACTCCTATTTGTCAATCCTTACCTCATACAAAGCCTCACAAGCAGTTACTCTCCAGCCATACTAAAACATTAATTCCTCAAATAACAAAAACTCTGCCTACCTCCTTATTCATATAATTCCTTCTGCTTGAAATATTCACCTACCTTCGCTCCCAGGGACACAGTTCTCATCTAAGAGTTCACTTAGCTGCCACACCTGGGTTAGGTGACTAAGTATTCCATAATCCGATGGTTCTCTGAATAATCTATCCTAGCATATAACATACTATAATTATCTGTATTGTCATCCATTTCCTTTAAGAAACTCTAAGTGTCTCTAAAAGT
>NW_007061092.1:0-1310 GCF_000164805.1 Carlito syrichta | reverse complement strand
TCTTTTGTATAATATTCATACCCTCCTCAGGAAGTGCTGTATGCTCATTTTTATAGATTGGGAAATTGAGGCTCAGGGAGGGTAATTAATTTGCTGAAGGGTTGATAGCACACATGTAAAGGAACCAGAAACTGTTACCACACCTGTCTCCAAAGGCCATATGCTTCCTTGATTCTTTTTAAATGTACTGTAAAAATAGCAGTAACAGATTCCACCAAAGGAAGAGCAAAGTTCTTGTGATTGTCAGTTCATTAAGGCTACTCTAACAAAATACCACTGACTGGGTAGCTTATTAAATTCAGAAACCTATTTCTCACAGCTCTGGAGGCTGGGAAGTAGAAGATCAAGGATCTGGCAGCTTCCTGGTTCTTAGAAAACTGTCTTTTTGCTGTGACCTCAAACAGTGGAAGGAAGAAGGAAGTTCTCTAGGATCTCCTTTATAAAGGATAATCTAATTCATAAGGGCTCTGCCCTCTTGACCTAATCACTTCTCAAAGGCCCTAGCTCTGTCTATTACCTTGGAGGTTAGGTTTCAACATATGAATTTGGAGGGGGACGCAAACATTTAGCCTATGGCGTGGGGCTATGTGAATCTTGACCAGTGTAGATGTTACTCAGAAGACCCTGATCACCATATTGTTTTCTCTTTTTAATTGAATCTTAAATACAATAATTTTTTAAAGTTTTGTATTCACAAAACCGATTTTTTTCTGTTTGCACTGTGAAATCCATTTAAATTACGCAGAAGCTTTTTACAAAACAAATGATTTGCTTTGACACAAAGAAGAAAATGATTTTCTCTTCATTGATATTAATAGTCTTTTAGTAATAAAATGTTTATTATTTGAAGAGAGGGAGAGTACTTCTCTGAAAAATAGATTTCAATTTGTATTTTGCTGGAAATGGTGATTAAAAATGCCCATTAAGTTATGTGTAACTCTTTTTTCTGGTAGTATTACAAAAAATGAGACTTTTTAAAAATGACTAGTCCCTCATTGTGTCCAGCAAGTAGAATGGGTCAACAAAAGATGATTTCCATTTGTAGAATACAGAGTATTTCCAAACTTGTGTAAAAAAAAGTGAAAGGTAAAGCAGAGTATGCTTTTGTAGGTATTCTTCTGCAGTTTGATTCAATTTATAAAGTTTAAGTATTTACATCAGGTGCTTCAGGAATTCATCTCAGAACACATGTAAAGCTCATGTTGAAAACACAAAGAAAAGTATATTTATAAATATTAAAATATATTTTACATTAATTATACAATTAAACTTAACTAAATTATTTTTGAAAACAAATCATAGAACTTTTC